>NC_064615.1:222461421-222764451 GCF_023898315.1 Schistocerca nitens | reverse complement strand
TTTGTGGCAAGCCATCCTGTGCTTAAATTTCACCAAGATAAGCTCGCCCACACACAGCGAAAGTTTCTACTGCCTGTGTCCGCTTGCTTAGCTGAGTGGTAACGTGATTGCCTACCATGTAGCAGGTCCGGATTCGATTCCCGGCCGGGTTGGAGATTTGCTCTCCTAGTGGACTTTGGTGTTGTGCTGTCCTCATCATCGTCCGACGTGCAAATCGTCCAATGTGGCGTCATCTGAAATAAGAATTGCACCAAGCAGGCGAACTTCCCCGGATGGGGCCTTCTGGCCATCAGTGCCACACAATCATTTCATTTCTAGAGCTTCTCTTCGAGCTTGCCAAACTATACCTTAGCCTGCAAGGTCGCCAGATTTCTGCCCAATAGAGAAAATTTGGAGCATTATGGGCAGGGCCCTCCAACCATACTTGGGATTTTGACGATCTGTCGCGCCAGTTGGACGTAATTTGGCACGATATTCCTCAGGACATCCAACAACTTTATCAATCAATCCCAAGCCAAATAACTGCTTGCACAAGGGCCCGAGGTGGACCAGTGATTACTGACTTGCTCAATTTTTGAAGCTCTTTCTGTTGAATAAATCATTCAGTTGTTCTGAAATTGTAGTCATTTATTTGTCTGCACATGTACATCTCATCTTCCGATTTCTGCCCCATTCGGACAGTTCCTTTATGGTGCATCGTTTCTTTTTTTTCTTGTCTTAGAGAGTGTATTGTTCAATGATATATTACAGAATTTAAATTATCAGAAAGTATTTGACATACATTCAACATGGATCTGAAAAATAACAACCCACATTTTTAGAACTATACTTATATATGAAGATGGTATCTGTTCTTTCGCACATGTCCAAATGAACAAATACCATCGGTGAGGGACTAATGACCTCAGCAGTTGAGTCCCATAGTGCTCAGAGCCACCACCATCGGTGACCATTCAGCTCGTTAGAATGAAATTACAATGAAATGAATACCCCTAGCTGCATACAGGCGTTGATATACGTCAACGGGGACAGTTGAAAATGTGTGCCCCGACCGGGACTTGAACCCAGGATCTCCTGCTTACATGGCAGATGCTCTATCCTTTTTTTTTCTTTCTTTTTTTGCATTTCGTTCGGTATTGTTCGTTGCGTTTGCTCTGGATGGATGTCACAAGACATCCGTTCAAGTTGATCGTTGATTCCTTTACTTAGTTTTTTTATTAGTTTTTTTTTTTTTATTACAGAGGGCGAGCAGCCCTCTGACCGAACACGCTGAGCTACCGTGCTGGCGATGCTTCTGACTCACCGAGGACACAGAGGTTAGTGCGACTGCAGGGACTTATCTCTGGCACGCATTTCCAACTGTCCCTGTTGACGCATATCAACGCCTGTATGCAGCTAGGGATATTCATTTGATTGTAATTTTTAGAACTGTCTATATCTACTCATTTTTTGTCAAGCAGGTAGATGTTTTTCAGGTCAGTTGTAGCTAGTGTTAAGGCAGCACCCTGAAATGTCAGTTAGCTCCATGTAGAAGACGTTTGGGGGTGGGTGGGGTGGAGAAGGGGTGGGAGTGGGGGAAGAGTGACTTGTGTGGAGTACATCCCTCATGGATTCTGGAAGGATCAACAAGTTACGAGCAACTAAAGTTAGTGTGATATATCTGGCATTTATCTGAAATCGACTCATTCAATTTGGTGTGAAAATAAATGTTAGGCTACGCTACAGGCCAGTCTGCTACCACAACCTTTATTTGGTATTCACATTCGTTGGCTGATGAACAGTAAACTTGTTATTTCAATTGGGACCCTAACTGACTGGAGATTTGTGTGAGCTGTGTAGCACTTTGTGTATGAACCATTGTGTAAAGAGAATTTGGACACTGCCTGTAAGTAGTAGTGGGATACAAAGTGGGCTCACCAGATGACGAATGTGTTGTAGACAGTGGAGCGCTGCTTCTCGGCGAGCTGGCAGGCGATCCTCTCGAGGCACTGGTCGGCCTCCAGCACCTGCCGGGTCAGCGCCAGCAGGTCGTGCCCCGCCACCACGCCGGAGGAGGCAGGCTGCCCTCCGTCGACGTCAGCAGCTGTGTCAGCATCTGCGCTCCTGCGGCGTCGGCGACCCGTTGTCGCGCCGCCCGCAGTGCCGGGAGTCAGCACGGGCACCGGCAGCAACAGCAGCAGCGGCAGCAGCAACGGCAGCAGCAGCAGCGGCGCCAGGGGCAGCAACGGCAGCAGCAGCAGGGGCAGCAGCAACAGCAGAGGAAGCAGCAGCAGCGGCAGCGTCAGCAGCTTGAAGAACTGCAACATTCACATCAGCTTTAAGGGTTCTGGCTTCACCAGGCTTGTCACCTACCACAGGATTCGTGATATTCAGGCCGTGGGGGATAGCCGTGTGGTCTGAGGTGGCTCCCCCCTGTCGGAGGTTCGAGTTCTCCCTTGGGCGTGGGTGTGTGTGTTGTCCTTAGCGTAAACTAGGTTAAGTAGTGTGTAAACCTTGGGGCCGATGACCTCTGCAGTCTGGTTTCATAGGAACTTACCACCACCATGATATCCAATTAGCTTACAGTGGTTTCTCACAATGCAAGATACTGGTGCCCAGCTGAAGTAAGAATTATGCTATAGGTTGACATATGATAATTTCTTTTGTTCACTCATCATTCTGTACTCCAAAGAGAGTGGGCCGACATCCAGCCGATTTTCAGCCAAATACCATGTTAGTTGACAATGAGTTAGAGGAATTCCCAATTTCCCAATGTGTGTGGAGATTATCGGCTCTGGCATTCAACTCATTACCAAGTGAAACCCCCTGACAGCCTTTGTCAGAACGAGGGTGTGAGGGGGGTATGGGAACTGTTTCAGTTCTTAAATTTAAAATTTTATGTATGTACATGTATGCAAGTAGGTATATATATGTGTCATGTCTGTACTTGTATGTATGTGTGTGTGCTGTAAGCTTTTCATTTCAAACTTGTGAGTTTGTATGTATGTAAGTGTGGTGCAAGCTTTTCATTCCAAAGTCGTGTGCTGTAAGCTTTCATGCCAAACTCGCGAGAGCAGTCTGGGTTGTTGGAGACCTGCGTTACTTTCAGCCAAATATCCCAACTGCCTGGGAGTGGGATAGAGGAAATCCCAAATTGGGAATCTTTTGGAGAGAGATTTCCAGTTCTGGCATGCACTGGATGACCAAACCTTGATCGGAATAACAAATGGCACTATTTTAATTCATTTCCGGCAAAAGGTCGTCCATTGTCCCAGATAGAATTTTGTGTGTATTTCTGCATGTATGCATGTTTGTGTGTATGTGTGTGTGGGGGGAAGGCTGAGGGGGGAGGAGGGAGAGGAGAGGAGGAAAGGCGTTCCTGTGTGTGTGTTGGTTGACACATGAGATTGTGGAATCAGTTGATATCATGGGCAGCTGGTAGGCAGAACATCTACTACATCTACATCTAGCAGTAGTGGACACCAAAAGATCCTGAGGAAGAACGCAGCACAGGGGTCGAAATGTCGATCATTTTAGAAGAAACATGACGCGGCCTAATAACCCAGAAGATTTTAACTTCAGTGGCAACGGGCACGAAAGCCTGCAGACTTATATCTATATCTATACCCATCTATACTCCGCAATCCACATTGCAGTGTGTGGCGGAGGTTACTTTGTATACCAATACACCTCCCCCTTTCCTGTTCCAGTTGCGAATGGTTCGCTGGAAGAACGATTGCTGGTAAGCTTCCGTGTGGTCTCATTTCTCTCTTATTTTACATAATGGTCTTTTTGCAAGACATAGCACTATATACTGTAAGTGGCGACTCTTATAGGAACTCACACTGTCGGAACTTTAACTGAAAACCACACTGTGATGCAGAATGATGATTTATGATTTGGTGCACGGAATTATTTATGAAATTTGTGGAAGAAACAGCATCGTCTTCTTTGGTCAGCAACTTTCATTGACGGAGCGCACTGATATTTGAAAAAATACGAAACGGCTTCCTTGGATAGTGATAACCTGCTAAATTAATGTGGAAACTGAATGCAGCAATGGTTTACCTCAGCACGAATGTGAAATGAGACTGACTGTTACCACTAGAGTGAGTGAGCCAAGGGATTGTTTGGGAATGTGTCACCTGCCAAAAGGAGAATAAAACGCAGTAATATTGACTGTACTGTTATTATTTCATGGTGAAATTTTTCATTTTATAATTGAAGAACTTTAACATTTGAAAAGTGGAAAAACACATGTTCATATTAAGCTACATCATGTTCAGGTTTATTTAACAATGAAGGGTGTTCTCTGTGTAAAGCTCCAATACTACAGCCGCAAAATTAATAAACTAAACACGTTAGAGGAGATTTATAATCTCAGCACAATGCCTGCATGGGGCGATACGAAGATGGGGCGGGGGGAGTGGGGGGGGGGGACAAAAAATTCATTCCCCTCGCTCCTTCCGTGCAGCTGCTGTCTATTATCAGTGATATTAGTCATATGAAAATGATTGCCTTACTAGCAGACTACATTACTAACCTTGATGTGTTGTTCTACGTTTGTTCTTCTATATTCTTTTATTAGGACTTTTCAGTACCCGCTTACACAGCACCAGTGTTAAACCATTTATACAGAAGCCAATGATACCGTGGTCATACAGATTAAAATTTCACTGCTGTTATTCACGAAGCATCACTGCGCTGAAAAAGTGTGGCGATATACTGTGTGAATTTAGTCACACACTGTTGCCGTAAGTACACTGATGTGCAGAACTTAAGGCCGAAAATAACTTTCGCTTGATGTGTCACTACCAAGTAGTTATAGCTCTATGAAGCTAGGACCATACATAGATACAACTGCTACAGTACCGTACAAAAGGTAACCAAACGAAATACGCAATGAGACGAACAGAAGTGACAATTTTCTTCAAAGACAGAATTTAACTGAAGTCACCGCAATTCATGATGGTCCCCTGGACATTGAAAAAGGCGGGACTTGTTTGCTAATAGGATATTTAATCACCATACAAGGTAGACACAAGGTTGGTAAGGTGTTCTTGTGGTAAGGCGTTCTATTGTTCCACCAGCGCGATTGACAATTGCTGGATGGTCGCTGGTGCATGTGGATGTACTGCAATACGTCTCTCCAACACATCCCACACATCATTTATGAGATTTAAATCGGGGAAACAAGCAGACCAGTCCATTCGCCGAATATCATCTCGTTTCACCTGCTCTCTTCGATGCGGTTCCACACTGTCATCCATAAAACTGATGTCAGGGCCGAAGGCACATGGAGAAGGAGTATAGTTTCAGAACAACGTTGACTGGTGAGTGGCCCATTTTCAAATATTTGGATCTCTGTACGTCCATACGACATTATCTCTCCTCGCACTATAACACCTGGACCACCAAAACGGACATGTTCCACAATGTTCTTGGTATATTATGTGTTCCCTTCTCTCACCATATACGGTTGCGTCTAGCATTGTCGAAAATGATCCTTTTAGCGGTCCTGTTGTTGTCATAATGTTGGATGGGCGTACTGACCTCCAACTCTCTGAACACTGTTCACTCACCAGGAACGTTATCGTTACACTGTACACCTTTCCGATGAGCGTCTTCAGAGGAGCAACCGGCCTGAATTAATTTTTATGGATGAAAACGCGCGACCGCATCGAATAGCACAGTTGGAGGAGCTCTTGGAAAAAAGAAAGGATTTCTGGTCAGATGGCCGCTCGGGATTAGCCGAGCGGTCTCAGGTGCTGCAGTCATGGACTGTGCGGCTTGTCCCGGCGGAGGTTCGAGTCCTCCCTCGGGCATGGGTGTGTGTATTTGTCCTTAGGATAATTTAGGTTAAGTTGTGTGTAAGCTTAAGGACTGATGACCTTAGCAGCTAAGTCCCATAAGATTACACACACATTTGAACATTTCTGGTCAGATGAGTATAGGGTAACATCAACAGTAGCAGAAAATGGTGTAACCGGAGTGGGGTTTGTTTTGAATGGGAAGGTGTGTCAAAATATGAACATTACAGTGATAGGGTTGTTCTTATCAGAGTGCCGGCCAGAGTGGCCAAGCGGTTCTAGGCGCTACAGTCTGGAACCGCGCGGCCGCTACGGTCGCAGGTTCGAATCCTGCCTCGGGCATGGATGTGGGTGATGTCCTTAGGTTAGTTAGGTTTAAGTAGTTCTAAGTTCTAGGGGACTTATGACCTCAGCAGTTGAATCCCATAGTGCTCAGAGCCATTTGAACCATTTTTCTTATCAGAGTAGACAGCAAACCAACACCGACAACAATAGTTCAGGTATAGATTCCGACGTCGCAAGCTGGGGATGAAGATACAGAGAAAGTATATGACGATATTGAACGGGTAATTCAACACGTAAAGGGAGATGAAAATATGATAGTCATTGGGAATGGAATACAGTTGTAGGGGAAGGAATAGAAGATAGGGGTACGGGAGAATTTGGGCTTTGTACTGGGAATGAGAGACGAGAAAGACTGAGTTCTGTAATCAATTTCAGCCAGCAATAGCGAATGCTCTGTTGAAGAATCACAAGAGGAGGTATACTTGGAAAAGATACGGGAGATGCGGGAAGATTTCAGTTATATTACATCACGGTCAGAATGAGATTTCGAAATCAGACGCTGGATTGTAAGGCGAACCTATGAGCACATATAGAATCAGACTAAAATGTCGTAGTGATAAAGAGTAGGCTGAAGTTTAAGAGATTAGTCAGGAAGAATCAACAAGCAAAGAAGAGGGATACGGAAGTACTAATGAATGACGAGATAGCTTGAGGGATACGGATGTACTAATGAATGACGAGATAGCTTGAAGTTCTCTAAGGCTATAGATACTGCAATGAGGAGTAGCTCAGTACAAGGTACAGTTGAAGAGGAATGGGCATGTCTAAATAGAGCAGTCACAGAAGTTGCAAAAAAAAAACAAAAAAAAAAAAAAACATAAGTACAAAGAAGGTAAAAGCAAAGAAACCACAGGTAACAGAAGAAATACTTCAGTTGATCTATGAAAGAAGAAAGTACAAAAACGTTCAGGGAAATCCAGGAATTCAAACATTCAAGTTGCGGAGGAATGAAATAAATAGGAAGTGCAGGGAAGCTAAGACGAAATGGTTGCATGAAAAATATCAAGAAATCGAAAAAGAAATGATTGTCGGAAAGACTGACTCAGCATATAGAAAAGTCAAAACAACCTTGGGCGAAATTAAAAGCAAGGGTGGTAACATTATTAGTACAATGGGAATTCCACTGTTAAAAGCAGAGGAGGGAGCGGATAGGTGGAAAAACTGAGGGGGAAGATTTGGCTGATGTAATAGAAGATGAGATAGGAGTAGATTTAGAAGAGATAGGGGATACAGTATTACAATCAGAAGTTAAGAGAGCTTTGGAGGACTTAAGATCAACTAAGGTAGAAGGGATAAATAACAATCCATAAGAATTTCTAAAATCCTTGGAAGAAGTGGGAACAAACCGATTTTTCACTTGTGTAGGATGTATGAGTGTGGCGATATACCATCTGATTTCCGGAAAAATATCATCCATAACTCCGAAGACTGCAAGAGACGACAAGTGTGAGAATTATCGCACAATCAAGTTAACAGCTCATCCACTCAAGTTGCTGACAAGTCCAATATACAGAAGAATGCCAGAGAGGCTATTCCGACGCTGCGGTTGATAATGGAAGCAAGACTAAACAACAATCAAGACACGTCCATAAGATTCGTCGACATGGAAAGAGCGTTCGACAATGTCAAATGGTGCAGATGCTAGAAAATCTGAGGAAAACAGAGGTAAGCTATAGGGAGAGAGGAATAATACACAACATGTACAAGAGCGACGAGGTAATAATAAGAGTGCAAGACCAAGAATGAGGTGCTTGGATTAAAAAGCATGTAAAACTGGGACATAGTCTTTCACCCCTACATCGAAGAAACACTGATGGAAACAAAAGAAAGTTTCAAGAGTGGAATTACAATTCAAGCTGAAAGGTTGTCAATGATACGATTCTATGACGACATTGCTATCCTCAGTGCAGGTGTAGAAGGATTACACGATCTGCTGAATGGAATGAACAGTCTAATGAGTACAGAATATGGATTGAGAGTAAATCGAAAAAAGAAGAAAGTATTGAGACATAGCGGAAATGAGATCTACGAGAAACTAAACATCAGGATTGATGGTCACGAAGTAGATGAAGTTACGAAATTCTCCTAGGTGTGCAGCAAAATAATCAACGACAGAGCAAGGAGGACATCAAAAGCAGACTAGCACTGGGAAAAAGGGCATTCCTGAACAAGAAAAATCTACTAATATCAAACATAGGTCTTAATGCGAAGAAGAAATTTTTCTGAAAATGTACATTTGGATCGTAGGATTGTATGGTAGCGAAACATGGACTGTGGGAAAATCGGAACAGAAGAAAATAGAAGCATTTGAGATGTGGCGCTACAGACGAATGTTGAAAATTAGATGGGCTGATACGGTAAGGAATGAGGAGGTTCTGTGTAGAATCGGAAAGGAATATGTGGAAAACACCGACAAGAAGAAGGGACAGGATGAAGGGACACCTATTAAGACATCAGGGAATAACTTCTATGATGCTAGAGGGAGCTGTAGAGGGTAAAAACTGTAGAGGAAAACAGAGATTCGTATACATGAAGCAAATAACTGACGACGTAGATTGCGACTGCTACTCTGAGATGAAAAGGTTGACACAGGAGAGGAATTAGGGTTTTGGAGCGATTCCATTTCCACCCCAACCCGTGACCGCTCAACTGTCGTCGTCAAATTATGGTGACTGTACACAGCTAGCTCCACCTCGTTCTCGTCTCACTCGATGGTTCCACAGATGTGCTCAGTAGACTCAGGTCAGGTGAGCACACTGGCAAATCTCATGAGCATAGAGTGTTGCTGAAACCATATGAACAAAGTTACGGAGCAATAGCGTAGTGAGCTTTCTTGTCTTCTGTACATATCGTTTGCTGTAGGCAAACAAATGAGTGTAATCTGGTTGTAACTTCCTCCCACACGTGAGAGGATGAGCAGTGATGAGCTTCCGGTTGCTAAAACCCGAAACTGTGACTGTGAAATTATGGGGACAGTTTAAGTGTATATCGAAAGGACAGGCGAATAGAAAATGGAGGTGCTGTATTTGTCACAGAGGACAAGAAACTCAGATCTTCCGAGATATAAATTGAAGCATCAAGCGAGACTGTTTGGGCAACACTCAGTATCAAATATGGGCCAAAACTGATAACTTGTCTCTCATCTACCTCCAGTCTCACCTACCATATGTAACAGATAACTTTAGGGAAAAACTCAGTTCGCTAGTAACTATGTTCAGCAGTCATACTGTCATCATCAGAGAAGACTTTCAAATGTTTTTTATTACAGTCTTTGATCACAATATCAATTCTTTAGACGATGACCGGTTTCAATCCATAATGACCATCCTCAGATCTGTAATATACACTAGTGAGCAGTGTGTCTTTCAACATAATACAGCACTACGTATCACAATATACAATCGTACAACCAGCGAAATGTACAGATAAAATACGGTAAAACTTACCTTTTTTACACCAGTATCCTAAAGTGATAAGGCCATAATGGCATCGTCAAAACATATAAATATAATCAGCACAGCATCGTCACATAGATCTAAAATAATGTGTAGAACAGGCCACATCGTCCACACAGTCATTATTGCAACTGGCTACTGAAGTACAGTAGCTACCAGAAATCTGTTTGCCTACATCCTCCCTAGATGTCGCTACTGTGGTCTTAGATGTAGTCATCATTTACGCAAAAAACATAATCTGATAAAAATACATTATGTAAAATACATGTAGCAGACTTTTAAAATTGATTACTGTCATAGAAGCCAATTGTGATACATTAAAAGACGAATACCCATACCATAGAAGCCAATTGTGATACATTAAAAGAGGAATACCGTTACCCATATAAAATTATTAAAAGGAAATATATGAATAGAATAGGACCGATCCTTCTTATGGTGAATTTACGGTCAACAATTAATATACGTAATACATTGCCTGTAGCAACCTATAAATTGCCTATGATAGATAAAATGTCTATATGACAGCTGAAAACAAGGACAGATCAGTGATCAGCGCCCTCTGTTGGGTCGGCCGCCAGGATGTTATTTAGGCGCGCACCGATCTTAAGAACTCAACCACTAGAGGGCTTTATATACAACGTGATATGTCTCCCACAGAAAACTTTTAAACAACATATTAACAGTCAATAAATAAAATTATATAGTCTGGTTATACATTCAATGAGTAAGTAGGACATAATCAGTTACAGGATTAGTGCGATTAATGTATGGAAGTAAGGCAAATGCCTACTGTTCTCGACCTAAATCACCAAGTAAGGCTAGATCATTATTTGGTTATCTTAGTACGTCATCAAACAAAGCAAAGTAGGCGTTGCGCACAAAATCGCTTTGTCCATTGGGCTCATGCTTTTTCGCTTTGTAAATGTCCAACTCCTCCAACACGTCAAGCGCGACCATTCTCTGTCCTGTGTAGAATACGCATACAACTCTCGATATTGCCTACAGTGTGGCCGGTTTCTGCCAAATGCATTCCCAATGCCGTTTTGTTATGTGCCTGCAAATGCTCCGTGAATCTAGTTTTAAAAGAACGGCCAGTTTGACCGATGTAAAATTTGTCACAACTACTACAAACGATCTTATAAACCCCAGAACCGTCAAATTTATCAGAATCTTTACTCAAACTATGTTTTACACGGAGTTTCAGAGTGTTTTGACGATACCGTTATGGCCTTATCACTTTAGGACATGGTGTAAAAAAGGTACGTTTTACCATATTTTATCTGTACATTTCCCTGGTTACACGATAGTATACTGTGATACGTAGTGCTGTATTATGTTGAAAGACACACTGCTCGCCGGCCGGAGTGGCCGAGCGGTTCTAGGAGCTACAGACTGGAACCGCGCGACCGCTACGGTCGCAGGTTCGAATCCTGCCTCGGGCATGGATGTGTGTGATGTCCTTAGGTTGGTTAGGTTTAAGTAGTTCTAAGTTCTAGGGGACTGATGACCACAGCAGTTAAGTCCCATAGTGCTCAGAGCCATTTGAACCATCTTGAGCCAGACACACTGCTCACTAGGTGTATATATTTGTATATTATAGATCTGAGGATGGTCATTACGGACTGAAACCGGTCATCGTCTAAAGAATTGATATTGTGATCAAAGACTGTAATAAAAAACATTTGACAGTATTGGATGACTGTTTCTATACGCGACCATGTCACAGTTGGTGAGAGAAGACTTTAATAATCCAACAGTCAAGTGAGACACAGTTTTGTAAGTGATGGTCGTGACAAGTTTTTCTGCGAAATAATACTAAACGCCTTCTCTGGAAACTACCTGGAACCGAAGCCCACTCATGATCGAGATATATTTAATCTAACAGACGCGAATGAAATGACAAGTTCAGAGACTTTACTGGGCTTATATAAATATGATTTTATGCATATAGGGTGAAGTGGCGAGTGAAAATTTGTACCATGGCCGGGAATCGAACCCGGGCAGGTGCGTTAGCCACTAAGCCACCTTGGCACAACGGTTCAGACAACTTCACGGATTACCCTGGCATGCCTCCCTCCTGTATCCAAATTTCCCCTTACACACGAACAGAATTGCCGAGGCTCTCCATGTTCTGGAATAGCCCCTCAGTATCGAACATAAATGGGGGATCCAGCCTGAAATCAGATGCAGGTACCTACACAAGTGAAATCACGCAGACTCTACTGCTGTCACACAGGTATTTTTTTTACGCATATGGAATGAAGTGGCAAGGGTATAAGTACCTACACCTGGGGTTCAGGCTGGTTTCCCCATTTACGTCCGATACTGAGGTACTATTGCAAAACATGGAGAGCCTCGGAAATTCTGTTCGCATGTAAAGAGGAATTTAAAGCAGTTCGGGGGGCGGTGAGAATTTGGATCAAGGAGGGAGGTGTGCCAGGGTAATCCGTGTATTTGTGTGAACCGCTGTGCCAAGGTGGGTTAGTGGCTAAACGCATCTGCCTAGTAAGCAGGGAGCTGGGTTCGATTCCTGGCAACGGTAGATGTTTTCACTCAAGACTTCAGTCTATATGCATAAAATAGACATGATCTTTTTGAACAAGTACAGATGAAAAATGGTATCAGTGATCAAGAGACAGTTATTATCAAAGCTCAAAGAGCTAAACCAAGGAGAGAGATGTATATGTTCAGCAAATTAGACAAAGAAGCAGCAGTGTCTTACTTAAACATGAAACGTTTAGCTCTGGACAGGACCGTGTAGAGGAACTATAGCTCAAGTATAAGAGAACAGTTGACCCTGCACTGAATAGATACGTTCCTATGAGAACAGTGCGTGACGGAAAGGAAACTGCATTGTATACAGTCACCATAAAGAAACCTCCAGAAGCGGAGAATGTTGTATAAAAAGTGTAAAACAAGGCATAGGCCTATAGGTGGAGAGGTGCTGAGTAAAAAGCTTTTGGCTGACGAGAAGGAAATGTGTGAAGCTATCAACAACTACCGAAGCAGAATATTATCGAAAGACCTCTCTGAAAACCAAAGAAATTCTAGTCATATGTAAAGGTTGGCATCAAAGTTAGTGTCCAGACACTAATGAATGACACGGGACATAGTGTGTAGCAAAGCAGAAGTAGACATCCTTAATCCATTTTCAAATGTTCTTTTACAAAAGAAAATCCAGGAGTATTGATCCAATTCAGTCCTCGCACCACTGAAAAGATGAGTGATATGGATATTAATATCCGTGGTGTTGAGAAACAGCAAAATCATTAAAAATTGAACGAAGCTCCAGGGTCCGATTGATAAAAATACTTAACGGACTGAACATCGATTTGAGTCTAGTTAGTCCCTCTTTTGACGTAATATATCGTAGATCCTTCGAACGAACAATGTTGCAAGAAAGCACAGATCACACACATCTACAAGAAGGGCAGGAGGAGCGATCCACAAAACTAAAGACCTTTTCCATTGACACTTTTCTGTAGCAGAATCTTAGAACATAGCCTCTACATATACGTAACGATGTATCTCTAATAGAATGATCTCCTCCATATCAGTAAGGCTGGATTTCGGAAACGTCACTCAAGCGAAACCCATCTCTGCTTTTGTCACATGACGTTCTGAAAAATGATGGAGCAAGGCAGTCAGGTAGATGCAGTGTTTCTTGAGTGCCTAAAAACATTTCACTCCGTACCACACCTACCCTTACTACCGCAAGTACACTCATATGGCGTATCAAGGGAAATTTACTAATGAGTTGAGAATTTCTTGGTAGGGAGGACGCAGAAAGTTATCTTGGATAGAGAGTAATAGACAGATGTAGAAATAACTTCAGCTGTGCCTCGGGGAACTGTGCTGAGACCATTTTTGTTCGTGTTGAATGTTAATGACCTTGCAAAAAAAAACGTCAACAGCAGCATCAGACTTTTTGCAGATGATGCAGTTATCTATAATGCATTACCAGTTGAAAAAATCTGCGCAATTATTGAGTCAGACTGTGATGAAATTTCAAAGAGGTTCGAAGTCTGACAACGTACATCCAATTAATGTTATTCCCATACAGGGGAGACATTTTATTTGTAAGTCGCAGGTCCGATATCGGATAAAGATGCAGTTGAAGTGCCTGTGTCGTGAAGAAGAAGCATTGCATCTTATTTCTACACAACATAGGTACCGCAGTTTCCTATTCGACATACCGTCGTGTGTTCAGTACGGCCTCCCGACTCAGCAACGTGTTGCATCCGTAACATGGCGTGGTCGGCAATTGCGCGCAGCATATCAGGGTGATATGTCGTCGTATGCTGTCTTTCAGATCAGGAGGAGTTCGGATACATCCCTGATAGACACGATCTTTCAGATATCCTCACAACCAGATGTCACATGGATTTAGGTCTGGGTATCTGGAAGGCTGGACATCTTGAAATTGTTTAGAGATGTTGCTGCCAGTACCAAAGGATTTCTTGAAGCAAATCTTTCACTTGGAAAGCGACATGTGGTGTCACCCCATCTCGCATGAAAATAGTGGTGTGGATACAGTTGAGTTCTTGCAAAGCTGGAATAACGTGTTGCACAAGGATGTCTTTACAACGTGCAGATGTCACTATATACCAAGCAGGCCCACGAGATGTCATCTCGTAGAAAAACGGACCGAAAATGAAGGAGCTTATGAAACCACATCAGACAGTCCTATAAGCTGTGTACTGTGGATGTTTCTGCATAACT
Source organism: Schistocerca nitens (assembly GCF_023898315.1). Lineage (NCBI taxonomy): Eukaryota > Metazoa > Arthropoda > Insecta > Orthoptera > Acrididae > Schistocerca > Schistocerca nitens. Next base: position 222,750,137 of record NC_064615.1, on the reverse strand, counting down.
TGTGGTGGAGTAGAACCCTTATTTCTGTGCATTCATGGTACCGTGCAGAGTAAAATGTGCCTCATCCATCCAAAGAATATTCCATGACCACATTTCATCCATTTCCATGCGTACCAAAAAACAAAGGGCGAAGTCACGTCATTGCAGCTTATCTTGTGGCTTTATTTGGTACACATTCTAAATCTTGTAGGGCTACCATTGTAAAATGAATCTTTTGAGCTGTTGACCAGGGGAGAGACATTTCCCGTGACACAGCTCATCATTGGCTGCAGAATTTGGAGCATGTGCTGCACGGTTGGCTATAGACACAGCAACTTCGTCAACAACTGCCATGGGAATGGGCCGCCTCTCTCTCCCTCCCGCACCAACTAACACCTGATTCTCCAAATTTCTTTATTATATTCTTTAGTCCATCTATCGACATGAGGCCTCTCCACAGCTGCTTCTGTCGGCGATATTCCCGCAGTGCAGCACTGCAACTGCTGCCGTTCTGATAAAAGAACTTTTATCAGCACTGCACGGTCTTCCTTCTCAGTAGCCATTCAATTTCATACGGAGAACTCCAACCTTCTTAACCTTTTACACCAAAGTCACTTCACAAAAGAAATCAACACGGGTCACCAAGCGAGAAACAGCATACTGATGTAAAAAAAGGAATCATTTCACATTCTGCTTACAGCGCCACTTTTTCATCTGGTGACAGGAAGTGTAACTATTATTTTTTCAGCATACTCCGCGAGAGCACCGTTTAATGAACATACCTACTATGTTTCAGCGTCCTGCGATGTATACAACCTGCACAGCAGCACTCAGAACGTAGTCAGTTTGATAATTACAACCACCCAGTACCTGCATAGCTCGGTCGGCAGAGCACTCGACTGCAAAAGGCACAGGTTCCAGGTTCGAGTTCTGATCCGACACACAGTTTTAACCCGTCAGGGAGTTTCAAATCAGCGCACATTTCGCTGCAGAGTGAACATTCATTCAGGATACCAGGAACTTGCGATCCATCTACAAAGGAGACTTATTGCAGAACACTAGTGTACTCTTGCTGAAACATTTATCAAGTGTTTGGGACCCATAACAGATAGGAATAACTGTAGATGGACCACTGGGAGCATTGAGAAATGGCAGACCCACCAGGGCTCCCATTTCATCCCATGTCATGCACCATCTACCTGAACTGAGCCATTTGGCAAGTGGGATGCACCGCCTTTCATTATTTTCGATAAACCACAACCCTGTCAACGGCGTGTAATAACATTCACTAGGATCCAAAGGGCAAGATGACCTTTCCCTACGCTTCCAGTGCTTTTGTTCTGCACTAATGCTGCTCTATGTGCCATGTGAAGTGTGGTGAGCGGGGGTTCTCGTGTGGGACATAAGACTCTCTACTACAAAACACAGGAGTAGTTTCAGGATGGTGTCGCTCACTGGTATCGCCCAGCAGAGATTTGCTGCACTGTGGTCCATCTAATTGTTAGTCCACCTGCGACTGTCAATTCTAACCCCTGACACCACCAGGTTTCTGCCCACGGTGGTTTATTCCATAGTAGTGTGGACGTAGGAAGACGGTTGGTGGGGCTTTGCAAAGTGGTAAGGGGGCAAAGTAGCACGTGACTCTCCAGCCAACAGCGTCATTCTGCCACAGCTCTCTACGACGTTTGCATCGTGGAGCTCGTAGTGGGTTTAACATTGATTTTAGTGCTGGTTGAGTATGGTGAAGGCATTTACACATTGTAATGTTAGTTACGGGTGGCGTAAAGCAAACACGACAAGTGTTAGATTAGCAGGAGATAGTTTTGCGAGCATAGGGAGAGACAGAAGCAGAAATAGTGCCTAAACATGGCGCACACACCAACATTGCGAGTTACCAGAGTAGGCAACTGCGGAGGGTGTCTTACTTATGCACTACTCTACTGGCGACAGCTTTCCCGAATAGAGGTACGCATGTTACACATGGGTAACCTCCTGACACAATGAAAAGCCCGGTACCTGCACTATCTCTGAGATGTCAGACAACCACGATCTGGTTGCCATCAAGTATGCTGACTTCAAGCCTCTAGCCCACCCCTGCACTCAACCGTCACGCCGGTGGCCAGTACCCGTCCTGACGACATCCCAATCATGTGACACACCGACCTATTCCTCTCTGAGGCAAAAGTTGGTCTCTCTTGGCAATGCCGCAAACTTTTGACGAAGGTCCGAACATACGGATTAGGTTCCCACATATGTGAGTGACTCAAGGACTTCTTAAGTCGTAGAACCCAGTATGTTTTTCTCGTCGGCGAACGTTCATCAGAGACAAGAGTATCGTTAGGAGTGCCCCAGGGAAGTGTGATAGCACCACTGTTGTTGTCTATGTACATAAATGAATTGACGTACAGGGTGGGCAGCAGTCTGCGGTTGTTTGCTGGCGATTCTGTGGTTTACGGTAAGGTGTCGAAGCTGAGTGACTGTAGGAAGATACAACACGACTTAGATAAAATTTATGGTTGGTGTGATGAATTTCAGCTAGCTCTAAACGTGGAAAAATGTACGTTAATGCAGATGAGTAGGAAGAACTGATCTGTAATGTTCGGTTACAGAGTATTACTAGTGTTCTTCTTGACACAGTCAAGTCGTTTAAATATTTGCCCGTAACGTTGCAAAGCGATGGAAAGAGCAGGCGAGGACTGTAGTTGGGAAGGCAAATGGTCGACTTGGGTTTATTAGGACAATTTCGGGAAAGTGTTGTTCATCTGTAAAGGAGACAGCATATAGGACGCTAGTGCGACCTATTCTTGAGTACTGCTCGGGTGTTTGGGATCCGCATTAAGCCGGATGAAAAGAAGACATAGAAGCATTTCAGAGGCGAGGTGCTAGATTTGTTACCGGTAGAACAACACACAAGTGTTGCAGAAATACTTAGGGAACTCAAATGGGAGTTCCTGGAGGGAAGGGGACGTTCTTTCCCCCGGGAACACTTTTGAGAAAATTTAGAAAACTGACATCTGAAGCTGACTGCTGAACGGTTCTACTGCTGCCAACGTATAATTCGCGTAAATGACACGAAGATGAGAGGAATTAGGGTTCGCAGAAAGGCATATTTACAGTAACTTTTCCCTCGCTCTAATTACGAGTGGAACAGGAAAAGGAATGAGAAGTAGTGATACAAGATACCCTCCGCCACGCATCTTACGGTAACTTGCGGAGTATGTATGTGATGGATAAAAATATGAACACTGAGAGAAATGCATGCTTGAACATTAATACAGGTGCTAGACAAGCCTGAAGGTTGTGCTGTTGTATTTGAGCACAAACGGGACCTGTGCAATGCCCTCAATACGCTGTAAGTGTGAGTCGTAGCCAGGACAGTGTTCTATGTAGTTGTTAGTGCGTTACGTCGGATCTAAGTGAATTACACTCATGCTAATAAATTAGGGATAATTGCAGAATGTGGTGCCACACAAAGTGGCACTACTAAAAACTGGCACTAATAGCATAGGCACATAGGGAACACACACGACACAGATCTGTAAGTCCACGGTATTGGTGATAAGTTGAGAAAACCGTCCCGAAATACATGTGCTACAAAACGCCACTGTTTCCTACGCATGTACCTCGACATCAATATGCGTCATGGTCACCATGCACACGGACACAGGCCGCACAACGGGTTGGCATACTCTCGATGAGGTGATCGAGCAGCTGCTAGGGTATAGCCTTCCATTCTTGCACCAGTGCCTGTCGGAGCTCCTGAAGTGTCGTAGATGTTTTAAGACGTGCAGCGATATGTCGACCGAGAGCATCCCAGACGCGCTCAATGGGGTTTAGGTCTGGAGAACAGGCCTGATATCTTCTGTTTCGAGGTACTTCTACACGATGGAAGCTCGGTGGGGCTGTGCGTTATCATCCATCACGAGGAAGGTGGGACCCACTGCACCCCTGAAAGGGCGGACATACTGGTGCAAAATGACGTCCCGATACACCTGACCTGTTACAGTTCCTCTGTCAAAGACATGCAGGGGTGTACGTGCACCAATCATAGTCGCACTCCACACCATCAAACCACGACCTCCATACAGGTCCCTTTCAAGGACATTAAGGGGTTGGTATCTGGTTTCTGGTTCACGCCAGATGAAAACCCCGCGAGAATCACTGTTCAGACTATACCTGGACTCGACTGTGAACGTAACCTGGGACCACTGTTCCAATGAGCATGTACTGTGTTCTTGGCACCAGGCTTTACGGCCTCTCCTGTGACCAGGGGTCAGTGGAATGCACCTTGCAGGTCTCCGGGCGAATAAACCATGTCTGTTCAGTCTTCTGTAGACTGTGAGTCTGGAGACAACTGTTCCAGTGACTGCGGCAAGGTCCCGAGCAAGGCTAACTGCAGTACTCCGTGGCCTTCTGCGGGCACTGATGGTGAGATATCGGTCTTCTTGTGGTGTTGTACATTGTGGACGTCCCTTACTGTAGCGCCTGGACACGTTTGCTGTCTGCTGGAATCGTTACCATAATCTTGAGATCACATTTTGTGGCATACCGAGGGCCCGTGCTACGACCTGCTGTGTTTGACCAGCCTCCAGTCGCCCTAGTATTCTACCCCTCATAACGTCATAAATATGTGTTCTTTGAGCCATTTTCAACACACAATTACGATTAGCACGTCTGAAAACGTCTGCACACTTACTCGCTGCACCGTACTCTGACATGTACCAATACACCTCTGCATATGTGGGACTGCTGCCAGCGCCACCGTGCGACGACCGCAGGTCAAATGCACCGCATGGTCATACCCCGAGGTTATTTAAACCCGCAAACCACCCACCAGAGCGTTGTTTCACCATGTATCAGCATCATCCTTAATTTATGAGCATGAGTGTAGAATGTGGGCAAGTTGTTGGTCCTCTTATGGTGGGTAGTTCTTTAAGCAAGGTAGCCGAAGAGCTTGGTGTTTCACGAGGCACAGATTTATACCGCATAAAGGAAAAATGGAGAAACGTCACTCGCTGAGTCACAATAGGAATGAAAGAGTGTTTTGAGTGATCGTTACAGACAGTTGTTGAAGACGATTGTGTCGAAAAATCAGGACGACAGCTGCAATCGTCACTGTAGTGACGGTGACGGGAAACTTGGTTCCCAAGCCATAAGACCTGGAGTATGGAGAAATTAAAGAAAGTCATCTGGTCGGATGAGTCTTGTTTCACACATTGTTTCCAAATTACGGCCTAGTTTAGGTCGAAAGAGTGAAACATGACGGTTGTTCGGAGACCATTTGGGCAGCTATATCGTGGAGTTCCATCGGGCCCATGGTTATTCCGCAAGGTCGCATTACTGCCAAGCATTCTGTGACCATTTTGGTTGATCTGGTCAATCCCGTGGTACAATGTGTGTGCCCCCATGGTTACGCTGTCTTCCGAGACATCAAAGTTCCGGTCCACACAGCTCTCACTTCGCCCAGGATTGATTTTGTGAGCACGAGGAAGAATTGCGGTACCCCTCTGGTCGCCACGGACACCAGACCTCAATTTTATTGAGGTTTTGCGGTCTACTTTGGAGAGAACGGCGCCTGGTTGCTATCTAACTCCACCAGCCTTACCTAAAGTTACCACTATTTTGCAGGAAGTATGGTATCAGATTCCCTTTAAAACCATACAAGACCTGTATGTATTAAATGGTTCAAATGGCTCTGAGCACTATGCGACTTAACTTCTGAGGTCATCAGTCGCCTAGAACTTAGAACTAATTAAACCTAACTAACCTAAGGACATCACACACATCCATGCCCGAGGCAGGATTCGAACCTGCGACCGTAGCGGTCACGCGGTTCCAGACTGAAGCGCCTTTAACCGCACGGCCACACCGGCCGGCCTGTATGTATTAAGCGTGGTAATATGTTGTGTTGGTAGTGTTTCTGTATTTTTGTCCACTCTGTTTCTTTTTCTCTAATTTTCGAGCGTGTGTAATGTAATAAGAAGGAATGTGTATGCGTGTCGTACCTTGGTTACGAGGAAGAACTTGAAGAGCAGCGTGAGCAGGAAGATGGGCAGCTTGATGGCTAGGAGCAGCAGCACCTTGAAGATGCCGAAGGCCTTGATCTTGGCCAGCACCAGCTTGAGCACGGCCAGGATGCCCAGCTTGACGTACTTGTCGCTGTGGTCGTCGTGCTCGGGCAGGTAGACGGGCGCTGCGTGGTGCGTGTGGTACAGCGGCCGGAAGCGGTGAGAGTCGTACCCGTGGTGGTGGCCGTGGTGCCCGCCGAAGCTGCCCCCGTGCTCGTAGTACCCTGCCGACAAGGCGCGTTCCCGTACATGTCTGGAGCAGTACATACCGCCAGTCAGTTTACTCAGCAACTTTTGCTCTCTGGTTGTAATATTTCCGGCTTCGCAGCCATCATATTCAGTTAAAACACTGAAACGCCAAAGAACCTGGTACAGGGATGTGCATTCAAATACAAACCTATATAAGGCAACAAGTGTCTGGCGCTGTTGCTAGGTCGGTTACTGCCGCTGGCAGGTTATCAAGATTTAAGTGAGTTTGAACGTGGTGTTATTGTCGGTGCACGAGCGATGGCACACAGCATCTCCGAGGTAGCGATGAAGTGGGCATTTTCCTGTACGACCATTTCACGAGTGTACCGTGAATATCAGGAATCCGCAAAACATCAGATCTCCGACATCGCTGCGATGGAGAAAGATCCTGCAACAACGGGACGAACGACTACTGAAGAGACTCGTTCAACGTGACAGAAGTGCAACTCTTCCGCAAATTGCTGGCGATTTCAATGCTGGGCCATCAACCATTCAACGACATCATCGATGCGGGCTTTCAGAGCCGAAGGCCCACTCGTGTACACGACACACAGCTTTACGTCCCGCCTGGGACCGTCAGCACTGACATTGGACTGTTGATGAGTGGAAACATGTTGCCTGGTCGGACGAGTCTCGTTTCAAATTTTATCGACCGGATGGACGTGCACGGGTATGGAGACAACCTCATGAATCCATGGACCCTGCAAGTCAGCAGCGGACTGTTCAAGCTGGTGCAGGCTCTGTAATGATGTGGGGCGTGTGCAGTTTGAGTGATATGGGATCCCTGATAGGTGACACATACGTAAGCATCCTGTCTGATCACCTGCATCCATTCATGTCCATTGTGCATTCCGACGGACTTGGGAAATTCCAGCAGGGAAATGCGACACCCAACATGTCCAGAATTGCCACAGAGTGGCTCCAGGAACACTCTTCTGAGTTTAAACACTTCCGCTGCCACCAAGCTCCCCAGACATGAATATTATTGAGCGTATCTGCGATGCCTTGCAACGTGCTGTTCAGAAGAGATCTCCGCCCCTTCGTACTCTTACGGATTTATGGACATCCCTGCAGGATTCGTGGTGTCAATTCTCTCCAGCCTTACTTAGGACATTAGTCGAGTTCATGCCACGTCGTACTGCGGCATTTCTGCGTGCTCGCGGGGACCCTACGCGATATTAGGCAGGCAGGTGTACCAGTGTGTTTGTCTCTTCAGTGTAGAAGCAGCAGTGGGAAGATGAAATTGTGGCCCTTCTCTGCGATTGGTTGCTGCGTTCGGAAATACCGCCCCAAAATGATAAACTTTTATTATCAGTATAGAATAACTAATCAATGAATTTACTTGCATTTAATATAAAGGCATCCTTCAGTAGCAGGCTATCATTTCATTATCTCAAAAGTGTTAATTGCCAGCAGAATAGTAAAATGGTTCAAATGGCTCTGAGAACTATGGAACTTAACATCTGAGGCCATCAGTCCCCTAGAACTTAGATCTACTTAAACCTAACTAACCTAAGGACATCACGCACATCCATGCCCGAGGCAGGATTCGAACCTGCGACCGTAGCAGTCTCACGGTTCCAGACTGAAGCGCCTAGAACCGCACGGCCACCGCAGCCGGCAGCAGAATAGTAAACAACTGCTAAACGAAAACGGAGATGAAACTTCCTGGCAGATTAAAACTGTATGCCGGACCGAGACACGAACTCGGGACCTTTGCCCTTCGCTGACAGCGGGCGAAGTGATTCGTCTGGAAGATCGGAGTTGGTTCGGAAGGCAGACGTTTCTGTCTCGGACGACAGGCATGTTGTCCGCCTTGGTCGGTATCGTTTGTGAACTTAATTATCCATCTCTGGTTGTTTGGACGTAACTGAAAACAATTTGAATGTAACTAAGCAAATAGGCAGAGCTCATTGTTTTATTTTTATGAACGTGTGAAGAACTGAAATGATTTATGAACCATAAAGTGGAATATACGTGTACATTTTCTCGCATTCTGCTTATAAAAGGCGTGTGGCATTCCATATAAACAATCTGATTGAAAATTTTATTATTCATACAATATCAGATTCTCATTGAGAGTTTATTACTTCCTCAAGGTAACCGATTCACGACATACGTTCTGTTCTCTGCGCAGGAGACAACCACTGTAGAAGACTGCAGATTGTTGAACTTTTAATTAAAGTTATGCTTTCCACTCAGGGCAGTGGAAGAAAATAGGCACCTCACGTGTACTGCAGTCTTAGTGAAAATGAGATCAGTGACACGTCATCTGTAGCGACACAGAGGTGGTATGAAGGAGAGAAATTTTCGAGGGAAGCAGTTTATCACTCGCACTTATAATTCTTCCCTCTCCCTCTCTTTCTCAACTGCCCATATGGTCCCACCATGTCAATCGAACGTGTTGGCACAACCATTAAGAAACAAGGGAACACTGTCTGGCTCACAATTTCTTTTACTAACAAGCACCGTTTTCGATCTGCCCTGCAAAACATCTTCAGGCTTAAGTTGGGAAAGGAAAGGGAGGCGACGAAATAAAAGTTACAAAAGTGTAATATTACAAGCAATACTATCACGGGTAGCACAAGTAACAACAAAACATCTTGAGATCCAAACATATGTAGAGCTGCAAGGCGATGCGACTGACAAAACTAACGTAACACTGCAAAAGATATATTGGGAAGAAAACTATGATCAGTCAGTTACATGCGCACCAGCCGTTGGCTGGTACAGGGTGACCCAAAAGTCCCTTAACATTTGAAAATTCAATATTTCACGGAATAATGCTAGTAGAGACGTAAAAAATGACACACAGGTTTGAAGTGACAAGGGGTTTTATTTGAACCGAAACAATGTGCATAACATGACCCACAGATGGCGCTTCATATAATACAAAAGTAATAATTAGCATAGCATGGAGTCCGATCACCATCTCTCACAAGTCAAAATCCACTTCATACCTAATCGAAAGAGGTGCCGAAAATCTAAACTGCAGAGGAGTCTGCACAATCACTAGATACTAACCCGGAAACATGGGAAGAGCTTCTTGTTACCATCCAGCAGTCATCAAGAAAACACAGGTGGTGGACAACAGACTGCGACAGAGCACTTGAATCACGTATTCAATCCTGGAAGATTTGGCACAGCCATCAAACACAGGAGAATTGGCAGAAGTTTTTGGAAACACAGAAGAAAACATCCAAAACCATCAGACAGATTAAACGCACGCACCATCACAAACGATTAGAGGAAACTGATAATGAATTTAAAATAAACAACACGAGAAACTTTTATAGGACATTTAGGGAAGAACTAGCAACCTTCAAGCCACCCACTCTACGTTTTCGGCGCCCTGATGGGACAATTCAGACGAATACAAAGGCCAACTGTGAAATCCTGAAACAGCATTTCGAGAAGTTACACAACCGTGAACCATCAGCAGACAAACTTGACTTCCTTGTTGCGACCCCAAACTAGGATTCAATTCCACCTAAGCATGAGGAGATACGAAACATCTGAAAAACAAGAAAGCGCCAGGGGAAGACAGTGTAATTGCCGAAATGTTCAAGATTGGAGGTGAACTCTTGATTGACGAACTAGAAACTATCATTGCAAATGTATGGGAAAGTTGAGTCATACCAGCAGATTGGAAAACTTCTTTGATTCACCCTCTACACAAAAAGGGCGACAAGACCGATCCCAGTAACTATCGAGGCATTTCACTCCTACCAGTCGCTTACAAAGTGCTCTCGCGTGCTCTTCTCACCAGATTAGACAGAACATATGATCAGTGAATATCAGGCAGGCTTCCGCCCACATCTATCCTGCGCAGAAAAGATCTGGAACCTGAAGATGGGGGCTGATGACCTCAGATATTAAGTCCCATAGTACTCAGAGCCATTTGAACCTGAAGATGATACTGCAACACCATCAGTCGAACCGCACAGTAGCCAGCTTCGTAGATTTCAAGAAAGCATACGACTCGATTCATCGCACCAGTCTGTTCAACACACTTCGTGAATATGGTGTAGATAACAAAACTACTTCATTAATTGAGCAGACTTTAACAGACACAATCTCAAAAGCAAAATTCATGGAAGAAGTTTCTGAACCTTTTCATGTTAGGACAGGAGTGTGACAGGGTGATGGGTTGTCCCCACTCCTCTTTAACCTGGTACTGGACAAGATTATCAAGACGTGGGAGAAAGAAATACCTGGAATAAATATGGGAACAACGGACAAACGAATCAACATAAAATGTCTTGCTTTTTCTGATGACCCAGCAATAATTAGGCGGACTCCCGAGGAAGTCAAACATGACATCGAGAAACTTCATGAGGTTGCCATCAAAACCGGTCTCCAAATTTCTTACGAGAAAACACAATTCATGGACTCCAGAAGTTCTAATCTGAAACCACTTGCAACAAAAATGGTGACATCAAACAAGTTAAGTACTTCAAGTACTTGGGTGAAATGATAAGCAACAGTGGCAACGAAAAAGTTGCTCACAAAACACGAGCAGAAAAATTACGTAAAGCTTATACAATGACCTGGAACACATACAATAAGAAGTCGCTATCCACCCTAACCAAACTTCACCACTATCATACAGTCACTCTTCGAGAAGCGCTCTACGCAACTGAAACATCATAATTAAGCACCAACATCCAAGGACATTGACAAAATGTAAAGGCAAATACTCAGGAAAATATTTGGACACAAGATTCAAGATGGTATCTGCATGCGAAAAGCTCTGAAGAACTGTACGTTTCACGTCAGTTGCACGGAAAAGACGACTGAAATTCTACGGACATTTAGCAAGAATGGAAGCCTCTAGAATGACCAAGAAAATCTTCCTTATCATCAAAGGAACTCGCCAAACCAAGGCACGCTGGTTAACAGAAACGCAAAATGACCTCACGGAACTCAGTATTGACCCACCAGAAACGACACGGACTGCATACAGACAGAAAATCAACCCTCATAAGTTCACAACCAAAAATCCGACGGAAAAGAATCTGAAATTGAAAAAAGCATGGAAACAAGAAAGAAGACAGGCCCATAGTGAAAGGATGAGGAAGTTTTTGGAAGAAAAGAAGAACAAGAAAGCTGAGAAGACCAGTGCTAAATAATGGTTCTGCATGCTCCTTAGGGGATGAAACGAATAAATAAATAATTAGCATAACTACTGATCTTTAGCAAAGACGATGTTCTTTCGACAAATGTTCAAGATGTCAGTCGTTATTCATCAACAATACCCGTAGCTGAGGGTCAATGCTGTGTACAGCACTGTACAGCATATCAGTAGGTATGGTGAATAACTGCAGTCGCATGTTGTCTTTTAGCATCTCTAATGTAGTCGGATGATAGGCGTCGACTTGCGACTTCAGGTAATTGCACAAACAATAATCACACGGATTCAGGTCTGGGGATCTGGGAGGCCAAGTACGACGGAAGTGGCGGCTCAGCAGGCGGTCCTCACCAAACGATGTCCGCAAGAGATCTTCCGCATACGGGGCGCAGCGCTATCCTGCACAAAAATCATACCTTCCAGCAGGTGTTTATACGCATGATATACCTCCCTCTCTCACTACAGCTCATTTTATACACGAAATGGTTCAAATGGCTCTGAGCACAATGGGACTTAACATCTGAGGTCATCAGTTCCCTAGAACTCAGCACTACTTAAACCTAACTAACCTAAGGACATCACACACATCCATGCCCGAGGCAGGATTCGAACCTGCGACCGTAGCGGTCGCGCGGTTCCAGACTGAAGCGCGTAGAACCGATCGGCCACACCGGCTGGCTCATTTTATACACGATTTTCACGCTGCGTCACTGACGTTATTACTATCCAGCGCCATCTGTTGCTCAGTTTCAATACAGCCCCTTGTCCTTTCAGGCACGTGTGTCAAGTTTTACCTCTCTACCTGCATTATTCCGCGATACCGCAATTTCAAATGTTAACGGACTTTTGGGTCACCCTGTACGTTGATATAGCATTAAGGAGATTCTTCAATCGTAAAATAAAAATAACTAATAAAATTTAAAAAAAACACGTTACCCTAGTAAATTTAAGTATTGTCATAGATAAAATACAAACAAAAGAAACAACTTCACAGTGTACTGTACTTTGTATATTTTCGTTGTCGTTTATAAATTACGTGAGACAGTGGAAAATTAATAAACACAATTATTTTGCGATATTTGAGTCCTCTGTCCATTGAAACGACTTTAAGAACTTTTTAATAAATAAAAAAATACTGAAGACTGTTACTATAAGATGAAGTGAGAGAAAGGAATTTGTTTACAAAAGCAACTATACTTGTTAGTAAATAATGTTGCTTCACATTGACAAAGACGTTGTATGATATCAGTATGAGGAAATACATTCTGAAATGTATTAGTTTAACGTGTTTTTCAAAACTTTTTAGTTTTATCAATTATTTTTATTTTATGTTGCACGTGACTGACCGACCATATTAACTTTCCCCACTGCTTCTTCTGTATCTTTGCGTTAGTCATCCACACCACTGTTGACAAACTCCACCTTGCGGTGCCAGGTACGTGTGCGTTTGATGATGTTTTGACTTTATTTGTGCTACCTTTATATTTATTTTCTCCGTTATTTTTATTTTTCCAGTTTAGACATGAAGATGAACCCCCGGGAATTTCGAAACTGGTACTCGTTAATAAAATAAACTGTGATCCAAACGATGTTTCTTCATTTATTATGTTAACTTAGATCATGGGTAATAAGACATGGCGCCAGTGATCAAACAGTCATTAAGATGCTGGACTCGTGTTTGGGACGACGTTGGTTCAGAACCCATCTGTCCTTCGTGATGCTTATTTCCCACATTTTTTTTCTGTACAGGGTCTCCCAGAAATGTTGCGACAAGCTTCGAGGGGTTGTAGAGGATGTCTTGGGGAGCAGATTGAGGAGAGCAACCCGTGTCTGGAAGTGTCATCTACAGAGCGTCGAACTTATTGGCGCAGGCGACTGCCACTAGGCCACTCCTTCAGTAGCAAACATCTACATCTACATCTACGTGTATACTCTGTAAACCACTGGAAAGTGCATGGCAGAGGCTACGTCCCATTTTACGCTAAGGTATCATACGTGGAACTTCTCGCAATGTTGTTCATTATTCAGTGATCGCGACTGATTGTCACGATCGCCACTGGAGAAGATGGAGATAGTTATTAGGTAGGAAGGCCTTGTCTCCTTTGTATGTGCTGCTCCGTTGCCTTGGGGGATGGTGGTTTCGAACTCTGGTTTCCATCTACAGTTTATTTTGCTCCTGTATAACGAAAAACATTGGAGATTTTAGATAGTTCCAGGAGAAAATTAAATTGCAGATGGAAACCTGTGTCCAAAACAGTCATCCATTAAAGAAATAGACTATCACGTTTACAGAAGGCAAGGCTTTTTTACGCAGCAGGTCCACTGACGATCATGGCAATCAGTCGCGATCACTGAATAACGAACAACATCGCGAGACGTTCCGCCTACGGTCCGTAAGCGTGCAAAGTGGCGTTTGCTGCCAGAGGTGTGGGCTAGTGGCAGGCGCCAGAGCCCATAAATGCGACTTTCTGCAGCATCGTTGGATGACGTTTCCAGACACGGGGTCCTATACTCGTTTTTTTCCTGAAGACACACTCTAAAATCCCTCGAAGGTTGTCGCAACATTACTGGGACACCCTGTATACAAAGATGGAAGTGGAAAGTGATTAACCACGACCACCTTGTCCGTAGCTCGTGGTCTAGTGGCTAGCGTTGTTGCCGCAGGATCATGTGGTCCTGGGTTCGATTCCCGGCCGGATTGGGGATTTTCTCTGCCCGGGGACTGGGTATTTGTGTTGTACTCATCATTTCACCATCATTTGTGAAAGTGGTTAAATTTGACTGTGTAAAGATTGAGACTTTGTATGGGCGCTGATGACAGTGCAGTTGCGCGCCCCATAAACCAAGCATCATCATCATCACGACCACTTGGCCAAACACTGCCATATTCACACTCCAGTATTCCTTTTGTGTAATGAAATGTGCTTGTGGCTTGGGTCTCTCGCCGGTTAGGCCAGTTGCCTGGTGCAAGTCGTTTCAGTTGACGCCACTTTGGAGACGTGGACATCTACGAGGAGAAATGGTGATGAAGACAGCACAACGCTCAGTCCCTGAGTGGAGAGAATCTTTGCACCAGCCGGGAATCGAACCAGAGCCCCCTGTATGGCGTTCTGTCGCACTGACTGCAGAACGAGAATTGATGAGATGGACTCGGGATAACAGTGTGGCAAGAAGAGTAGGCACGGGTCCATCTGGAACGACTAGATTTGGAGAAGGTCGAAGGACTGCTCGACTGGCTCTGACGTAATACGAATGACGACAGCTTGGATGCAGGAAGAGGTTTGAGGCAGAGTGTGACCACGGACCACTGGGAACAGATTACTGGAAGCTGGGGTGAGATCTCGAGCTGCCACGCATCGTTTATCGCTGACACCGTGCCACAGGAACATAGACTCGAATGACCGAATGTCAGCTGGGACACTGAGTCGCATTAATGGTTTTCAGCGATGAGTGTCGCTCTTGTTTTTGATGGTCAAATTGATGCCAAAGTATCCGTAGACGTGAGGGAAAATCACAGGGAGCAGCGATGCTCAAGACCCCTACCTCTCCAGCTCCTGGAATCATGATGCGGGAATTACGGTATATGACAACGGGATTGAAGAGATGCCGAGTGCTGGCCAGTGTGTGGCAAGAATAGTAAACCGTCTTGTCATACACTTCATTATCAAGGTAGTAAACGGCATACTCCTGCACAGAGTTGTAGAATTACCATAGGCTACCGTAGTGTGTCACAAGTAAGCGGAGACTACGGTAGTTTTCATACTAGCTTTGTTCAGCTAAGATCGTAACCGCGTTACCTGTGTGTTGGTTGTATTGCATACATATCGGGCATTACCTCATTTCGATCCCTTTGTCTGTGTATGCGACCGGTGTCTTACTAGATTCCTCTAGAAACCGGAAACGGTGGACCGTCTACAAATTCTGTGAGGATATATAAAGGACCGCGAAACATACGGAACGTGTCTGTTGTTTCGCTTATGTCTGTAACCTAGAAATAAACAGTATTTATAGCAAAAACGAAGTCGTCAGTGTTTAATTCAGGTTTTGTTCGAAAATTGTTGATTTGTAGCCTGAAAGAGAGGGCTGCTGTAATAAAAATTTAAAAAAATAGAGATTTATCACACAGCGCTAGAAAACGCGATTTCCTAAAGATTAACGGGAAAATTTTTAAAAAAGAAAAGAATATCATGTATTGCTTCAATACTTCGTCATGCTTATATAAAACATGTTTATGATATTCGTAAGCAATCAGATTTCTCAATGAAACCAGGAAACACTTGACTTTGCCCATGATGAAGCACGTTCTATTGACTACAAAATACTAACAATAATTATATAGATTTTTTAGGTTTGTACATGTAAACCGTAGTTGTATCGAAAGTAATTGCTGTGATTACACAAAAGCGCGGAAGTTATGCTGTCAACTAATTTCTGTTAGTCATAAAATGTAATTTATATATTGTAAGGATGTAAAATACACAATGGACCAGCACTGAACGATGCGCGATTCTAATTATGTTCAAACAAACTAACAAATAAAAAACAGTTAGAAGTCATCGGCAGTCCTATCATGTAATTTGTCACTAATGTAGTGTTAAACTACCGAACCGTACTTTTGGTAGAGCGCAACTCTACTCCACCAGTTTAATACGAGACACCCCTCCCCCCCCCCCCACCCCCCCCCAAACTGGAGTCCACATCACAAATGTCTCGAGGAATGTTCGGAATAACCTGACTGCTCCCCTGATTTGAAACACATAGACCGTGTCTTTGATGCGATGGGAAGCCATATAATTTCATACCAGAGTCCGACCGGCAACCTTCATAAGTTGGCCCAGCGTGTGTTTCAGGCACGGCAAGAAATTCCTCAAATTGACATTCGGATGCTGGTCGCTGCCATTAGACAACAAATACAAGAGTGCATTTGAGCCGGTTGGAGTCATACCTTAAACTGATGTTGAATATCAGTTTAGAATTTCATACTTCCATAATTTAATACCCGTTATGTGATGGACTCGAATAGTGTTGGTAAATGGCGTTCTGGTCCTTCATTGTATAACACCTTCCATTTCTGTAAGTGTAGCACAAGGTAAATCACGAAGTCGCTCCTCCAAAAACGACACGGCTGATTTCCTCTCCCATCCTTCCACAATCAGAACTTGTGTTCCATTTCCAGTGACGCAGTCATCGATCGGCAGCTAAACCTTAACCTCTCTTAGACCTTCTCGACAGAGAGACGTTAATGTAATTGGTCAACGACCATCCAGACATCGTACAAATACACTAAATGGTCATAGGTACACCCAGACTTATTTAATGGATATTAAAGTGGAGTGTATCCACCCTTCACCATTACGACGGCTGTAAATCTGCTGGCGACACTTTCAGTGAGGTGTCTGAATGCCTGTGGCGGAATGGCAGTCCATTATCCCTGAGGAACCGAAAACAGAGAATATAGTGATATTGGACGCTGGGATATGGAGCGAAGTCGACGTTCTAGCTCATGCCAAAGGTGTTGCATTCGATTGAGGGTGGGTTTCTGGAGTGGCCATTCTATTTCAGGAATATAACTGTCCACAAACCATTGCACCTTACAACAGGGCGCACTGTCATGCTGATACACTCATAGTCTCCGAACTGTTCTGCTGTGGACAGTGCATAGTGTTGTAGAACGTGTTCATATCAATCCACGTTTAGCCTTTCCCTAAGCTCAATAAAGAGACCTCACTCTGGCCACGAAAAATACTCCCTTGCTGCATCATTACCTTCTCTGTACTTCACAGCGCTACTCTTAATGGCAGGTAAAGTTCTGAAGGCATTTACCAAACCTATACCCTTCCATCGGATTACAACAGAGGGTAGCGTGATTCATTATTCCAAACCACTCATATCCAGACATCCACTCTCCACTGGCATTGCTATTTGTACCTCCTGAAGCGTCACTTACTGGGTGTTTCAAAAATGACCGATATATTTGAAACGGCAATAAAAACTAAACGAGCAGCGATAGAAATACACCGTTTGTTGCAATATGCTTGGGACAACAGTACATTTTCAGGCAGACAAACTTTCGAAATTACAGTAGTTACAATTTTCAACAACAGATGGCGCTGCGGTCTGGGAAACTCTATGGTACGATATTTTCCACATATCCACCATGCGTAGCAATAATATGGCGTAGTCTCTGAATGAAATTACCCGAAACCTTTGACAACGTGTCTGGCGGAATGGCTTCACATGCAGATGAGATGTACTGCTTCAGCTGTTCAATTGTTTCTGGATTCTGGCGGTACACCTGGTCTTTCAAGTGTCCCCACAGAAAGAAGTCATACGGGTTCATGTCTGGCGAATAGGGAGGCCAATCCACGCCGCCTCCTGTATGTTTCGGATAGCCCAAAGCAATCACACGATCATCGAAATGTTCATTCAGGAAATTAAAGACGTCGGCCGTGCGATGTGGCCGGGCACCATCTTGCATAAACCACGAGATGTTCGCAGTGTCGTCTAAGGCAGTTTGTGCCGCCACAAATTCACGAAGAATGTCCAGATAGCGTGATGCGGTAATCGTTTCGGATCTGAAAAATGGGCCAATGCTTCCTCTGGAAGAAATGGCGGCCCAGACCAGTACTTTTTGAGGATGCAGGGACGATGGGACTGCAACATGGGGCTTTTCGGTTCCCCATATGCGCCAGTTCTGTTTATTGACGAAGCCGTCCAGGTAAAAATAAGCTTCGTCAGTAAACCAAATGCTGCCCACATGCATATCGCCGTCATCAATCCTGTGCACTATATCGTTAGCGAATGTCTCTCGTGCAGCAATGGTAGCGGCGCTGAGGGGTTGCCGCGTTTGAATTTTGTATGGATAGAGGTGTAAACTCTGGCGCATGAGACGATACGTGGACGTTGGCGTCATTTGGACCGCAGCTGCAACACGGCGAACGGAAACCCGAGGCCGCTGTTGGATCACCTGCTGCACTAGCTGCGCGTTGCCCTCTGTGGTTGCCGTACGCGGTCGCCCTACCTTTCCAGCACGTTCATCCGTCACGTTCCCAGTCCGTTGAAATTTTTCAAACAGATCCTTTATTGTATCGCTTTTCGGTCCTTTGGTTACATTAAACCTCCGTTGAAAACTTCGTCTTGTTGCAACAACACTGTGTTCTAGGCGGTGGAATTCCAACACCAGAAAAATCCTCTGTTCTAAGGAATAAACCATGTTGTCTACAGCACACGTGCACGTTGTGAACAGCACACGCTTACAGCAGAAAGACGATGTACAGAATGGCGCACCCACAGACTGCGTTGTCTTCTATATCTTTCACATCACTTGCAGCGCCATCTGTTGTTGAAAATTGTAACTACTGTAATTTCGAAAGTTTGTCCGCCTGAAAATGTACTGTTGTCCCAAGCATATTGCAACAAACGGTGTATTTCTATCGCTGCTCGTTTAGGTTTTATTGCCGTTTCACATATACCGGTCATTTTTGAAACACCCTGTATCAGAATACAGAAATGTGCGTCTTATGAGAAGCTGCTCGAATATTGCAACCCAATCTTTTAAGTACCTGCACAATTTTTGCGCTAGCTGGACTACTGGTAGTATTTTTGGAAGTCACGAGTGATTCCTTCCGCTCATTTCATGCGATTTTTATAAGCGCCCTCCACAATGCTCGACAGTTCATGTTCATCTGCACATGAGAACTGCCTTGTCTTGGTTGGGATTAGCTTGTTCCTTCGCGTTTCCACTTCACAGCCACAACAATGTTGAAATGTCCCTGATGGATTCGTTACTCAGGTGATGATCAATGACTAGGGCACTTTCGGAGTCATTTGAGCTCTCCTGCCAGATCCATTCTGCCGCTATTGGTTCTCTGCAAGGTACCCAATACTTCCTTCCTTGCTTATACTGGCGGGTCAGCCTCTCTTGACGTCTAGTGATCACTCCGCATTACAAAGGCATGTCCGGACACTTTTAATCATGGAGACGTCCGCGGTAGCGTGTGCAGTTACTTTTACTACTCAGGAAGAGAACAGAAGCCACTGTAGAAACTTCAAAATTAAATTTAAATTTTACATGGGTGGTATGCAAATAATTCTTCAAACATTACAATGTGTCCCTCCTGTTTTTATCTGTGCTTGCTGGATTAATAAATAATAATTAGAGGTCAACTGTTGAAATTCCGAGAACGTACTTTCCAAGATAAATCAAACAGGAAACGTGTTTGCACGTATATCTCATAAAACGACCGTGATCTAAAGGAAAAGAAATTCGAGTTGATATGGGGATTTAGTGTCCAAGGTACGCTTTATTCGAGAATGTAGCAGGAAAGGGAGAAATGTTAATGGCACCAGAACTACACTCTGCCACACACTGAAAAATCTCTTGTGAGGTGCAGATGCAGCGGTAACATTAGATGGTAACCTTTGTGTTTCTACAGAAACCACCAAGCCTCAAAATGATTAGATACGAGGGATATTCGGAAAGTAAGTTCCGATCGGTCAAGAAATGGAAACAACTGTGAAAATCTAATAAAGCTTTGCACCCTATGTGTTCGACAGTGTCTCTAATATCCCTGTCGGTTGCATCACTTCGGTCTTTTCGGTTCTGGGCGTAGATGCGTAGAGGCGTAGAAAATAGTGTCTCCCGCCAAGATGAGGTCCTGGTGAGAGATTTCGCCTGATGTTATGCAGCCCACAGTACAGAACAGTCATACGGTTCCTACTTCGTGACAATTCTCGGTCGCAATCTGCAGGGGCAATGAAAATGCTCCTGCAGCGTTTTCGATGGGAAGTGTTTGATCACCCACACTACAGCCGGTCTCCCTCTGTGTTTCATCTCTGCTCACATTAACTACTGGCTATGAAGACAACAGTTTTGCACAGACAACGAGCTATTGATGAGCGTAGAGAATTGGCGTGAAGCACAGGCGGCTGCCTTCTATGACAATGGTATTGGAAAGTTCGTATAACGGTGCGACAGAGGTCCTAGCTGGAGCGACGACTACGTAGAGAAGTAGCTGGAAGGTGAGGTCAACTGTCGCAAATAAAACATTTCTGATTTTCAATGTACTTTCCATTTCGCGACTGATCGGAACTTACTTTCTGGACAAGCCTTGTATTAGTCTCTGTAAAGTGCTAATAGATGGAAACCTAGCATGAAGATGGTACGATGGTATCTAAACTTGCTTAAGTATAAAAAAATGAAGATACGATGTGACTACAAGGGCAGTCGTTGAGCAAATTTTGGAAATACGGAAGCGTCCGATCCCGCCCGTCTGCTTTGACCCATGACGTCACAAATATGGCGGAAACAAAAATAAACACACACACTTTCCACAAGAAGACTAATGACACTAACGGGACAAGCGCGGGAAATGGGGTGTTTTGGGTGGGGGGCAAACTAAATATAAACAAATTTAGACGCCTTGCGTAGCTACAACGTGTAAGTGAAGACAGCCATGCATGAATACCCACCCACCTCCCCAGGGGTCGTAACCCCTGCAACCCATAGAAGATAAAGATGCTTCAGTAGCTGATTAGTGTTTTTTGTCTTTTTTAAAATAATCTCACGGGATAGAACGAACAGATCAGAAAGATAAATATAATAAACTAAAACAGAAATTGGAGGAAACAGATAATTAAAATAAGTAATAAGTGTTTTTAAATTTAAAAAAAAATCTCACGAGATAGAACGAACAGATCAGAAAAGTAAATAAAATAAGATAAAACAGAACTGGAGACAGCCACACTCAAACCAAACTCCGCGCCGTCATGACGTCACACACGACAACACCCTTACGTCACGGGTCAAAGCAGACGCGTGGGATCGGACGCTTCTGTCGACCCCAAATTTTTATGAACTAACTGTGGACGTTGACGTAAAAAGTGGCAACAGGCTTAGTGCCTGCGGATCTGCAACTAACTTGTCGATGTTGTAACGCGGAGAAGTTGCCCTAACGGGAGCCAACGTGTTTTGAAACAGGCCGACTTCTCGTACAATAAGTCCGCCTTGATTTACTGAAAATGCAGCATCCTGCCGTTCTCCTGAGAAGTGCTGCAGAAAAAAATGTATATTCACGGAGTAAGGATTTACACCTACAGTTGCTGAACTTGTTTGTGCAACGAGTGGGTTAGTGTCATTTTTCAGTCATAGTATGTTGTATTAAAGTTCAGTTACTTTTTTTGAACAGACCTCGTATACAACAGATAAATCGGAGTTGTAGTAGGCGTGCAGAAATGAAGAAATGACACATGGAATAAAATAAGGGCAGACTGTCGTACCTACAGCACAGTGTATCTAGGAACACACGAGGTTTCTGGTCGGTACTTGAGTCTAGTGACTGATTTTAGAATCACATGAGGTAATGCGCATCAGAGACAGCTATAAGCAGTTTCCGCTGATGTAAGACGTGACATTCTGTTTTGTGCGACATTTGTGAATATATCGAGCTCTACACATTTAAGTGCTGTATAATACATTAAAACAATTTGGAATATATTGTTAATTCTTCATTTCCCGAATTTTATGTGAAGTAAAACATGTGGACGGTTAAGACATATTTCGTCGGTCATGCATCACCTGATACTTTCGAAGAAGGTCTTTTGCCACGGAACACCTGATATTTGCAAATTAAATGAGTTTCATTAATGTCTTAAGACTTTTACCTGTCTAAAACGAAAAGTTGTGTTAGTTTCTAATACCTTCAATTTAAAAATGTATTCAACCTGTAGCTTCTTTTCCATAACACTCCTACTTAATTTTATTGTACTTACTGATTAATTATTGGCGCGCAGTAGAGTAATAACGCAACACAATAACTGTTGACAACAGTATTGACAAGACTTTTTCGATTTCAAAGGTTTTAAATCTCAATAGAATATTTTTTCTTAGGTCCATTACCATGTTGTCAGTTGGAATATGTTTTGACATCCGAAAAAATTTTCCACGGTAATTTTTGTAATTTCAGAAAGAGATTGCTGCACGTAAAAGTGAATGCCACCACTTAAAAACTGGAATAAGAAAATACATTGAATTTCTGTTACAGAGGCAAAAGTCTTAGAAGTGTTCCATGGCACAATACCTTCTCCTGCACCATATCAATACTTGTTGATATGAGGTATGAAACGAACTCTGTGACTGAATTGAGGATTTGCTTCTAGTGAGAACGCAGCAAGTAATCTCGGATGTAGAGTGATCGACAAATGTAGAAATAACTTCAGGTATGCTCCACGGCAGTGTGTTTATTGCGTTTTCGTTCATATTGCATATTAACGACCTGCTGGGCAATATTAGTCATATGCTCAAACTTTTCGCAGATGATGCAGCCATCTACGCTGAATTACTGCGTCAATAGAAGCCGAAAAATATACAGTGAGTTCTTGATAAGATTTCAAAGTTGTACGATGATTGGCCGCTTACTCCAATGGTTCAGAAATGTAAAATTGTACACTTCAAGAAATACAGAAAGGACGGTATCCTATGACTGCAATAACGGTGGTTCATAATTGGAATCAGTCAACTCATAAAACTATTTCAGTGCAATAATTTTGTGGAAATGAGCATGATTTTAGAATGCGTCGCTCGTGCGGAACTCAGCTTGCCCTTTTCTCATATGATATGCTGCGAACTATTGATGAAGGGCAACAGGCAGATTCCATATTACTAGATTTCCGCAAAGCGTTCGACGCGGTACCCCACTGCAGGCTGTTAGCGAAGATATGAGCATATGGAGTAAGTTCACAGATATGTGAGTGGCTCGAAGAGTTCTTAAGTAATAGAACCCAGTATGTTGTCCTCAGCGGCGAGTGTTCATCAGAGAAAAGGGTATCGGTAGGAGTGCCCCAGGGAAGTGTGATAGGACCGCTGTATTTCTTTATATACATAAATGATTTGGCGGACAGGATGGGCAGCAATCTATGGTTGTTTGCTGATGATGCTGTGGTGTACGGTAAGGTGTCATTGTTGAGTGACCCTATGAGGATACAAGATGACGACGTAGTTGGTGTGACGAATGGCAGCTAGTTTGAATGTAGCAAAATGCAAGTTAATGCGAATGAGGTGGAAAAACAAGCCTGTAATGTTTGTATATAGCATTAGTAGGATCCTGCTTGAGACAGACATGTCGTTTTAGCAGTTAAGTCCCATAAGATTTCACATTCATTTGAACCATTTTTGTAAAGGAGACCGCATGTAGGACACTAATGCGACCTATTCTTGAGTACTGCTCGAGTGTTTGGGATCCGTACCAGGGCTGATTAAAGGAAGACATCGAAGCAATTCAGAAGCGGACTCATAGATTTTTTACTGGTAGGTTCGAACAACGCGCTGATATGGTGATGCTTTTGGAATTCAACTGGGAGTCCCTGTAGGGAAGGCGACGTTCTTTTCGAGGAACACTGTTTAGCGAACCGTCATTTGAAGCTGCCTCCAACATACATTTCACGTAAGGACCACGAAGGCAAGATACGAGAAATTAGGGCACATACGAAGGCGTATAGGCAGTCGCTTTACCCTCGTTCTTTTTTGCGAGTGGAACAGGAAAGGAAATGTGTAGTACTGGTTGGTTCGAATGGCTCTAAACACTATGGGACTTAACATCTGAGGTCATCAGTCTCCTAGACTTAGAACTACGTAAACATAACTAACCTAAGGACATCACACACATCCATGACCGGCCGCTGTGGCCGAGTGGTTCTAGGCGCTTCAGTCTGCAATCGCGCTGCTGCTACGGTTGTAGGTTCGAATCCTGCCTCGGGCATGGATGTGTGTGGTGTCCTTAGGTTAGTTAGGTTTAAGTAGTTCTAAGTCTAGGGGACTGATGACCTCAGATGTTAAGTCCCATAGTGCTTAGAGCCATTTGAACCATTTGAACACATCCATACCCGAGGCAGGATTCGAACCTGCGACCGTAGCATATAGTAGTGGTACGGATACCCTCTGCCACGTGGCATAATGTGGACTGCGAAGTATCGATGTAGATGTAGATGTAGATGTAAAGTAGAACGATCACATAAGCTCATTCGTAGGTACAACAGGTTCGGTTCATTGATAGTATACTGGGAGAATGCTGTGATTGTAAAACTGAAGTTCCTTACAAAATATTCTCGCGACCCATCCTGCAATATTGTTTAAATATAAGGGACCTTACCACGAATGACTGAAATGGGCTAATGAGCGTGTAGAAAGGACAGGTTTTTTTTTCTCGCAGGTGAATATTGTGGAAATGCTAAAAAACTGAACCGGTAAATACTTAAATAAATTCCAGCTATACCGAGGAAATCAGCTTACAAAATTTTGCAATATACGGCCGCCTTAAATGTATCACTGCAATTGCGACTCTGAGGACAACACTGGAGTAATTATAGTCACGGAGGGGTATTTAAGCTGTCATTCTTCCTGCCCTCCGTATGGGTATGGAATGGGAAGATATCTGAACACGTGGGGAATGGAAAACACCCACTAGCATGCTTGTCACACAGGTTTGGAGAGCATGCACGGGGAGGAGAAGGTACAGCTCGTGTGGAGGCTTGCCTACAACCGGTTGTCCTACGCACCATTCACGAAAGGAACAGCAAATGGCGAAATGATGGTAATGAGAGAAGTGCCCTCTGCCACACACTGTAAGGTGTCTTTCGAGATTGCAGATGTAGATGTAAATATAGTTAGTATCAACTGTGTGGCTCTAGAGAAGCTAAGGCTACTAAACCGCTACTAACGGGAAACGTTCCATGAAGATCACAGCCAAAATAAGTTTATCTACTACAAAAAATTGGCCAAGTGCGAATAGGACTTGCACTCTGAGGGTCCCATACAAACTTAATAACATATATATATATATAGTTTATGCATGCTGGGAACTGAAAATCTAGACGATTTTTGTCTATTATCGGTATGGCCCTTCTGGCAATTTATCGGTCTGGGTAATTACAGGACTTTCGAGAATCCTTTAAGTATAAATTAAAATTTTTATGTAATTTCGTATATGCTACCGCAATTCCTGAATCAACTCGAAAAAGAGTATCTTAACAAACGTACAGACAGTCTGTAGAATAACAAGTGACAAAAAAATATTTTTTTCACGTGATATAATTACAAATCAACAATTTTCGCATTTTTTTCCTTACTTATACTGTAAAGTCTTGCTTCTTACCAGATTTCATGATCTAGGTCAGTTGAAGTACCCTACTGGGTTTTGATGAGTGAGTTTGTGTCAAAATATGTGACATACATTGACTCGCAAGCCTGAATATTTTAGACCGCCGAGGCATCATAGACCTCAGTGTATGGCATAAAATTAAACTTGATACGTCTATCCATTCTGGAGAAAATGGACTCTTTAACAGACGGACAGACAGACAGACAGACGGACGGACAACAGAGCGATTCTGTAATGGTTCGATTTATCGACTGAGGTACGGAAACCTAAAAATGAAAACAGTGTATCTTGTAGGAAGGCATTCATCAACTTACTGGTTGCTTAATAAATACGGATGTTGACGCTGATGCGAAAGGGGCAACTAGCTGAACGCCTGCAGTTCTGCAACTGACCTGCGGATGATGCAATGCGGTGAAGTTGTACTAACAGGGGCTAAGTGTGAATGTAGACTCTACCGACGTACACATTTCCCCTGAAGATGATGAGTATGATACTATTCAAAATGGTGCTGTATTTTAACATTGCCACCCAGCTGGAAACCCTAGAGCTTTCCATCAAGCGGATAGCGTGTTTTGGACGGAACCTATCTGCCGTAAGGTTCATTTTAAGTTCTCTTAATTCAACATTCTTCAGTATTTGGTACTTCTGAAAATTGCTGCGGGAAAGAATTATGTGCTACAGGGAATAAGAAAGGTTGTTGACACATGTTCTGTCACTTTTTCTTGTATAGCAAGTGTGTTAGTGCCGTTTTCCAGCCATAAAAGTACACTACTGGCTCCGAATGTGTCATGAAACAAACGCCAGACTGGCATGAAGTGTACTAAATTCCTGGGCTTGCAGATGATTAGCATTTGAGCGAACAAAATATGTAGGATTAAAGTCATCTAAATTTTGTACATATAAGAAAAGGTAAGGCTGTGTGTTTCTCTTTCAGAAGTCGTATTTCAGTGTAGTATGTTTGTGCGAAGGTCTCGCGTTATCCGTCGTGTAAGAAGGAGAGACGTTTGCCAGGACACGCCGGGATCCGAGAGTTGCATTATCGTGGCTTATAGAGATGGTGGTTTATCGTCGAGCAATATTGCTGCTCGCATTGGTCGGAATCCGAAACCTGTAGTGCAAATACAGAGTCGATGGAGCCAAACGGGCCCTACTCAACGTCATGCAGAGTTTCAACAGCGGCAAGTGGCGTACGAATAGATGGTTGAAATGTTTCTGGACGATATCCTAGCTGTACCGAAGTGTAATAAAAATTAAGCTAGAAAAATTTGCATTGAAGTTTCAGGAAAGAGCTCAGAACGATGCAGGAAGCGGAAAAGGGAGGGGAGTGAGTGCATAAATCAATACTATGTTGAGTGTCAGTAAAATGTTGCTTGTACTATGTTGTAGTACCAATAACTATTTAGTATCAATTATTTTACAAGTGTTGTCAGTTACTGTACGTTATAAAGGATCAAGGACGCCAGCTATCTATCTTACAGAATCTTCACGAATCTCAAAGAAGTGTCCACTATTCTAAATCAGATGCATATGGCTGGAATATTTTCGGAAAACCATTTTTTCACCTATTTTGTGCGCTTTTTCTTTCGAGTAATTCGTGCGTCTATAATGTTCAAACTGAAGGTAAAAAAAAGGTTCAAATGGCTGTAAGCTCTGTGGGACTTAACATCAGTGACAGACTGAGCAAAGAGGACATAAAAATGGTTCAAATGGCTCTGAGCACTATGGGACTTAACATCTGAGGTCATCAGTCCCCTAGACTTAGAACTATTTAAACCTACCTAACCTAAGGACACCACACGCACCCATGCCCGAGGCAGGATTCGAACCTGCGACCGTAGCAGCAGCGCGGTTCCGGACTGAAGCGTCTAGAACCACTCGGCCACAGCGGCCGGCACCTGAGGGTCACTGCCACAATTTTATTTCTACTGTCGTCCACACTAACTCTCTATCGACTATTTAAACGCGTTTCAAACTTGAGTAATGTGCTACAGTAAAACAATTCCGAAAAACGCCGCACAATAAAACGCACTGTCCACGAGACATGATCGGAACTATTGAATTCGTCGCCCGTGCCCTCCAGCCTGCAGAGTATGCACCGCAATCGTCGATCGGCGAATACATCACGAAAATCCACAGATTTATGCCACACATGAATGTACCCGACCTCCGGGCAGATCTGAGAGACCATATCCGAGAGGCGGTGTGTTCTCTTAGTGGGAAACGACGCGTCTGAGATCTCCGGGTCGGATCCGTCAAAAATATCCGCGGAAGTGGTCCTCGGCTCTGGCCCGTCGCAAAAATCCGTCCGCATGCAGCCAAGAACGTATAGTCATGACTTGAACAGACGTTTATCAGAGCTAAATCTAAGCATTGGCTGTAGCAGATGTGCAGTAATGAAGGCAGACTAACTGATAGCAATATTTGGGCATCCGTATGTTATGCAGAATTGACCACTATATGTGACGAGAGGTGGAGTCTCCAGTACAAAAATAGGCGCCGGCCGCGGTGGACGAGCGGTTCTAGGCGTTCAGTCCGCAACCGCGCGACTGCTACGGTCGCAGGTTCGAATCCTGCTTCGGGAATGGATGTGTGTGATGTCCTTAGGTAAGTTAGGTTTAAGTAGTTCTAAGTTCTAGGGGACTGATGACCACAGATGTTAAGTCCCATAGTGCTCAGAGCCATCTGAACCAAAAACAGGCTGGGAGTATTGTGTTGCGAGGAGAGAAGCAGTATCAGCAAAATGAGTCAGTTAGGAGACCTCATTGACTTCGAAAGTGGGCTAGTCATTGGGCGTCACCGGAGAAATAGATAAATTAGGGCCATTTCAACCCTTGTAAAGCTGCCCAGTCTGCTGTTGGTGACGTGATTCTGAAGCGGAAGCGCAAAGGGAGAACCACGGCTGAACCTAGTCCCAGTGTGCGATTTGCAGGGGGGGATGGGGGGGATTTCCCCCCTTCTGCATCAGACCATCCCCTCCTCTGGTTTTAGTTTACGCATGCCAACCTGGGATGTTTATTTCCCACGCACTGGAGTAATACTTTACTTATAGTTAAATTTGTGGAGCCGAACACTGAAAGTTTTTAATACAGTCTTACTATTAATATGTTCGCTTATTAATTTTGAAAAAGTGTTGTGTAGTAGGTAAGCATTTCAAAACATTTAGAACTAAACGACAAGACGATGCACGCCACATTTCCGTAGCATACCACAATGTTGCAAGACGTCGCCCCACCGTAAACGAGGCTTTAGAGCCAGGTCTGTATTGTATGGTGGATGTGATGTGTTGCGTACGAAACTAAAACCTGCAATCAGATCCAAACGTCGTGGAAAACTGTGAAGAGGTGTCATCCTGCAGCAAGATAACGCTTGCCCACATTCTGCCAAACGGTCCGCCGACGCAATAAAAGAGTTGAGATTCGAGGTGCTGGAACATCCACCATACAGTCCAGACCTGGCTCCAAGCGATTTTCACGTGTTTGAACCTTTAACGGAAGCACTACAGGGAAGAAGATTTGAAAGTGATGATGACGTCATTGCTTCGGTGCAAATTGGTTACAGATGCAACCGATAAAAATATTTTCTGATGAAATAAAAAAATCTCGTAAAACGTCGGGAAAACTGCATTGAAGTCCAGGGAGGTTACGTAGAAAAATAACGCATGTTTCAGTTTTCTATCATCAGCATAAGTACAGCTTTTCACAAATGTGCCTTTACTTTTTGAATTCCCCTCGTATACCTGTATGTAAATGATTTTGAAAATAAACTTTACCTATAATGTACGTTTAAAGATCTAACAAGGGATGGCTTTTCTGATAGTACTTACGCGTGAATAGTGAGTTTCGGCATTAACATCTATTTATAAATAACTGCTTAACCATGGGTAACGCCACGGTCCAAGCTAGTTACATATGTAATTATACTAACCCCCTAAGACATCCCCCCCCCCCCCCCACTGGTAAAAGCACAAATCTAACACTGCCTAGTCCAGACAGACCTCATGTACTGACGGACAAGGACCGTGGAGCATAGTGGAGGGCGGCTGCAAGAAATGTAATGAAATGAGTAGAAGGAATCACTCGTGAGTGGCAAAGTGATATCAGCAGGGAGTTAAAAAAGTGGGTTACAACGGCCGAACATACATTTCTGTAGTCAACAAGCCAGGTTTGAGGCGATGTAAAGAACGATGCCATTTGACAGTGGATGACTGGAAATAAGTGATTTGGAGGGATGATTGTAGCAATCAGATGAATGGGTTTGAGTTTGGCGAATTTCTGGAGAACGTTAATTGCCATCATGTGTGGAGGAGGTGTTGTTACGGCATGGAGCTCTTTTTCGTGGTTAGACTGTGGTCCACTTATTGCCTTAAGAAAATGGTAAATGGGGATGTGCATGATCGTATTTTACAGTATGTGTATTGCGCAGAGGAACCATTCGGAGACGGTGATTGTTGCGCAGAGTCTCCATGTCTCCAATGGAAGATATTTGGAATAAATTAGAACGTTGATTTTGCTTCAGACCATAGCGTCCAATACCGCTATCTCCTCTGGTTTTGGCTTTTGAGGAAGAGTGAGCTGCCTCTTCTCGACAGACTTTCAGACACCTCACTGAAAATGTACCGAGCAGAGTACAAACTGTCATAAAGGTGAATGGTGGACACATCCATATTAACGTTTCATAAAGGTGAAGGGTGGACATCTATTAACATAAGGGGCGCTCATAAAGTTTCCGGCCGCGCGGGATTAGCCGAGCCGTCTAGCGCGCTGCAGTCACGGACTGTGCGGCTGGACCCGGTGGAGGTTCGTGTCCTCCCTCGGGCATGGGTGTGTGTGTTTGTCCTTAGGATAATTTAGGTTAAGTAGTGCGTAGGCTTGGGGACTGATGACCATAGCAGTTAAGTCCCATAAGATTTCACACACATTTGAACATAAAGTTTCCGTTTGAAGGCGTCGCTGCAGCGTATATGCAACGTAGCACTACTCTGATGCGGACGCGATTCAAAAAATCCAGGAACTTTATGCACAAAATTTTTCTACGCTTACCTTTTACGTTTTGTGCCATGTCTCATTCTAAATACTCTCCTCCAAAATTGATACACCAGTCCCGACGCCGTTTCCACTTCCGGAAGCAGTCTTGGTACGCCTCTTGCTGGATCGCGCGAAGCGCCGCTTGCGAATTTTCCTTTATCTCGTCTATCGTTGCAAATCTTCATCCTTTCAACAGTGTTTTCAGCTTTAGAAATAAACAAATGTCCGCAGGGGCGAGGTGTGGAGAGTACGGAGCGATCCCATAGCTCTGCACAGATTGCGTGGCGACGGTCTTTCTGGTCTTGAACCATGAGCCAAGTACGAACTTGGCGGCAACTCGATGCATTCCAAGATGCTGTGTCAGGATTTCATAACATGAGCCAACTGTAATGATACATTCTTCAGCAATCTTTCGGACAGTCAGTCTTCGATTGGCACGCACAATTTCGTTGGCGTTCCTATCAGCGTCGTTGGTAGACGTCGAAGGGCGTCCTGACCGAGTGTCATCTTTAAATTCCGTCCGGTCATCTTTAAACCCTGTGAACCTTTCATTCATAGCAGCGAGTACGGCTTAGACACTCATCGCCGTAGGTTTCCAGTATCATTTGGTGCGCCTCCGAAAATGTTTACTTGAGTTACACGCAGAAGTTAATGCAGATACGTTGCTCCTCTAGATCTGCCATGTCGAAATTCGCAAACTGCGCGACGCAACATTCTACTCAGTATAGCACTGAATAATCACTAACAATGAAACTCTCGGCAGTTACGGGTTAAACACAGCCATATGCAGGGAGGGCAACCGCATTTCGCTCCAACACACCATTGGCGCGAAATTACGAATGTTGCGGAATTTTTTGGACAGACCTCGTAGAAGCCGAGAATGAGGCAAGGGATTAGTGTAGTTACGAGGTGCATTCAAGTTCTAAGGCCTCCGACTTTTTTTCTCCGGACTGGAAAGAGATAGAAACATGCGCATTGTTTTAAAATGAGGCCGCGTTCATTGTGAATACGTCCCAGAGATAGCAGCACCGTACGGCAGATGGAATTTTACCGCCAGCGGCGAGAATGAGAACTGTTTTAAATACTTAAAATGGCGATGTTTTCCTTATTTGAACAGCGTGCAATCATTCGTTTTCTGAATTTGTGTGCTGTGAAACCAATTGAAATTCATCGACAGTTGAAGGAGACATGTCGTAATGGAGTTATGGATGTGTCGAAAGTGCGTTCGTGGGTGCGACAGTTTAATGAAGGCAGAACATCGTGTGACAACAAACCGAAACAACCTTGGGCTCGCACAAGCCGGTCTGACGACATGATCGAGAAAGTGGAGAGAATTGTTTTGGGGGATCGCCGAATGTTGAACAGATCGCCTCCAGAGTTGGCATTTCTGTGGGTTCTGTGCACACAATCCTGCATGACGACCCGAAAATGCGAAAAGTGTCATCCAGGTGGGTGCCACGAATGCTGACAGACGACCACATGGCTGCCCGTGTGGCATGTTGCCAAGCAATGTTGACGCGCAACGTCAGCATGAATGGGACTTTCTTTTCGTCGGTTGTGACAATGGATGAGACGTGGATGCCATTTTTCAATCCAGAAACAAAGCGCCAGTCAACTCAATGGAAGCACACAGATTCACCGCCACCAAAAAAATTTCGGGTAACCGCCAGTGCTGAAAAAATGATGGTGTCCATGTTCTGGGACAGCGAGGGCGTAATCCTTACCCATTGCGTTCCAAAGGGCACTACGGTAACAGGTACATCCTACGAAAATTTTTTGAAGAACAAATTCCTTACTGCACTGCAACTAAAACGTCCGGGAATGGCTGCGCGTGTGCTGTTTCACCAAGACAACGCACCCGCACATCGAGCTAACGTTATGCAACAGTTTCTTCGTGATAACAACTTTGAAGTGATTCCTCATGCTCCCTACTCACCTGACCTGGCTCCTAGTGACTTTTGGCTTTTTCCAACAATGAAAGATACTCTCCGTGGCCGCACATTCACCAGCCGTGCTGCTATTGCCTCAGCGATTTTCCAGTGGTCAAAACAGACTCCTAAAGAAGCCTTCGCCGCTGCCATGGAATCATGGCGTCAGCGTTGTGAAAAATGTGTACGTCTGCAGGGCGATTACGTCGAGAAGTAACGCCAGTTTCATCGATTTCGGGTGAGTAGTTAATTAGAAAAAAAATCGGAGGCCTTAGAACTTGAATGCACCTCGTATTTCGTCTTTCTGGTGTGCGTACAGTAAATGCGGAAACATGAACTGTGGCGATGCTATTATCAAAAGCGTCCAAACAGGGCCAAAGTTCTGCTATCTTTACTTGGCTGCCGAAGGACAAACACTGGTAGACATCATCAGGACTTGTACGGGCAGCATGTCTGTCGAAACCACTGCTGTGGAATCGTGCGACAAATTCCACGCTGATCACGATTCGACACAAGGCGGTAGTCGATCTGGGAGGCCCTTTGCTTATTGATTTCAAGGAACCTGGTGTCTCTATCACAGGGGACCGCTACTGTGCAACGATTGAGAATTTACAAGGTGCAGTTAAGGCGAAACGTCCCGGAAAAGTGCGACAAGGGGTCTAGTGCTTCACGATAATGCACGTCGGCATATCGCAAATATCTTCTACATCTACATCTACATCTACATGACTACTCTGCAATTCACATTTAAGTGCTTGGCAGAGGGTTCATCGAACCATAATCATACTACCTCTCTACCATTCCACTCCCGAACTGCGCGCGGGAAAAACGGACACCTAAACCATTCTGTTCGAGCTCTGATTTCTCTTATTTTATTTTGATGATCATTCCTACCTATGTAGGTTGGGCTCAACAAAATATTTTCGCATTCGGAAGAGAAAGTTGGTGACTGAAATTTCGTAAATAGGTCTCGCCGCGACGAAAAACGTCTTTGCTGTAATGACTTCCATCCCAATTCGCGTATCATATCTGCCACACTCTCTCCCCTACTACGTGATAATACAAAACGAGCTGCCCTTTTTTGCACCCTTTCGATGTCCTCCGTTAATCCCACCTGGTAAGGATCCCACACCGCGCAGCAGTATTCTAACAGAGAACGAACGAGTGTAGTGTAAGCTGTCTCTTTAGTGGACTTGTTGCATCTTCTAAGTGTCCTGCCAATGAAACGCAACCTTTGGCTCGCCTTCCCACAATATTATCTATGTGGTCTTTCCAACTGAAGTTGTTCGTAATTTTAACGCCCAGGTACTTAGTTGAATTGACAGCCTTGAGAATTGTACTATTTATCGAGTAATCGAATTCCAACGGATTTCTTTTGGAACTCATGTGGATCACCTCACACTTTTCGTTATTTAGCGTCAACTGCCACCTGCCACACCATACAGCAATCTTTTCTAAATCGCTTTGCAACTGATACTGGTCTTCGGACGACCTTACTAGACGGTAAATTACAGCATCATCTGCGAACAACCTAAGAGAACTGCTCAGATTGTCACCCAGGTCATTTATATAGATCAGGAACAGCAGAGGTCCCAGGACGCTTCCCTGGGGAACACCTGATATCACTTCAGTTTTACTCGATGATTTGCCGTGTATTACTACGAACTGCGACCTTCCTGACAGGAAATCACGAATCCAGTCGCACAACTGAGACAATACCCCATAGGCCCGCAGCTTGATTAGAAGTCGCTTGTGAGGAACGGTGTCAAAAGCTTTCCGGAAATCTAGAAATACGGAATCAACTTGAGATCCCCTGTCGATAGCGGCCATTACTTCGTGCGAATAAAGAGCTAGCTGCGTTGCACAAGAACGATGTTTTCTGAAACCATGCTGATTACGTATCAATAGATCGTTCCCTTCGAGGTGATTTATAATGTTTGAATACAGTATATGCTCCAAAACCCTACTGCAAACCGGCGTCAATGATATAGGTCTGTAGTTGGATGGATTACTCCTACTACCCTTCTTAAACACTGGTGCGACCTGCGCAATTTTCCAGTCTGTAGGTACAGATCTATCGGTGGGCGAGCGGTTGTATATGATTGCTAAGTAGTGAGCTATTGTATCAGCGTAATCTGAAAGGAACCTAATCGGTATACAATCTGGACCTGAAGACTTGCCCGTATCAAGCGATTTGAGTTGCTTCGCAACCCCTAACGTATGTACTTCTAAGAAACTCATGCTAGCAGCTGTTTGTGTTTCAAATTCTGGAATATTCCGTTCATCTTCCCTGGTGAAGGAATTTCGGAAAACTGCGTTCAATAACTCCGCTTTAGCGGCACAGTCGTCGGTAACAGTACCATCGGCACTGCGCAGCGAAGGTATTGACTCCGTCTTGCCGCTTGTGTACTTTACATACGACCAGAATTTCTTCGGATTTTCTACCAAATTTCGAGACAATGTTTCGTTGTGGAACCTATTAAAGGCATCTTGCATTGAAGTCCGTGCCAAATTTCGCGCGTATGTAAATTTTAGCCAATCTTCTGGATTTCGCGTTCTTCTGAACTTCGCATGCTTTTTCCGTGGCCTCTGCAACAGCGTTCGGACCTGTTTTGTGTACCATGGGGCATCAGTTCCATCTCCTACCAATTTATGAGGTATGAATCTCTCAGTTGCTGTTGCTACTGTATCTTCAAATTTGAGCCACATCTCGTCTACATTTGCATAGTCAGTTCGGAAGGAATGGAGATTGTCTGTTAGGAAGGCTTCTAGTGACACTTTGTACGCTTTTTTAAATAAAATTATTTTGCGTTTGTTTCTGGTGGATGTGGAAGAAACGGTATTGAGCCTAGCTACAACGACCTTGTGATCACTAATCCCTGTATCAGTGATGATGCTCTCTATCAGCTCTGGATTGTTTGTGGCTAAGAGGTCAAGTGTATTTTCGCAACCATTTACAATTCGCGTGGCTTCGTGGACTAACTGCTCGAAACTGCTCTTACCGCAGAAGTTACGCGAGCTCAGGCGGAGACGGTAGAGCACCCGCCCTATAGTCTTCATCTCTCCCCGTGCGATTATCGCTCCTTCGGAAGGGTTTGAAGGGTCGACTTTCCTGTCGGTCGAGGACGTGCAGCAGGCAGTTATGGACGTCTCGCTGCAGGAGGACACAGTGTTTTACCAATATGGGATCTTCAACCTGGTGCGTCAGTGGGATGATTGCCTTAATGGTCGCTGCTATTTCGCTTGATTGACATACCGACTCTGACGATGAAGTCTTCTCGGCTATCAGTCCGCAGCTCGTGGTCTCGCGGTCGCGTTCTCGGTTCCCGAGCACGGGGTCCCGGGTTCGATTCCCGGCGGGGCCAGGGATTTTCACCTACCTCGAGATGACTGGATGTTTGTGTTGTCCTCATCATTTCATCACCATTCATGCAAGTTGCAAGACTGGACTGAGAAAAGGTTGGGAAATTGTACGGGCGCTGATAACCGCGCAGTTGAGCGCCCCACAATCCAAAAATCACAATCATCATCATCTCGGCTATCAGCCAAGTCAAGGCGTCGTTCTGCAGGAACGTTTCAACAAGTTTCCTAGTTGTCATCTTCAGGCGAAGTGTCGGGTTCGTCTCCCGTCCGGTTCTTTAGAGCCGCTGGACTGCAGGTTCTTCTTCCTCGTCTGCATTGGCAGACTGGCGTCGAATCACGACCAGCACGGAACTTGGCGCACCATTCCACAACGGTGGTTTACGATAGACATGCTGCCCCATACACGTCCTTCATTCGCACCCTCCTGCACCCTCCTGCAAGCAGGGAGCCCCCACCGTCACCGGCCGGGACTGCTCCACCCCCCCCTCCCCCTCTACCCCAACGCGGATTGCGACACCCCTTCCGGAGGCGCGTGATTGATGCTGCCGACGCAGACGAGGCAGAGGAACATGCGGTCCAGCGGCTATAAAGAAGTGGAAAGGACTCGAACTCGACACTTCGCCTGAAGATGGCAAGTCGGAAACTTGTTGAAACGTTGCCGCAGAATGACAGCTTGACTCGGCTGATAACCCGAGAAGACTTAATCATCGAGATTCACCGAGAATAAATTCGCTTACCGATTCTGAATTGTACGGCCTTATAGCTGAAACTTTTCGATCGCCCCTTAAAGATGGTTCAAATAGCTCTGAGCACTATGGGACTTAATATCGGAGGTCATCAGTCCCGTAGAACTTAGAACTACTTAAACCTAACTAACCTAAGGACATCACACACATCCATGCCCGAGGCAGGATTCGAACCTGCGACCGTAGCAGTCGCGCGGTTCCGGACTGAAGCGCCTAGAATGCTCGTCCACCGCGGCCGGCCCCTTAAAGATGTCCGGATACTCTTGACCAGATATCTCGCTGGCTCAGGAAACGGAAGACATTAAGAACTTACGTACATTCATACGGATGAGCTAAGGGAAGGTTGAACAGTGAGATGTGCGGCGAGTATACCTTCGTCTGCCTCGTAGCCGTAGCCGTACTCGCCGTCGCGGTCCTCGTAGTCGTCGTACTCGTGGTGGCCGTGGCGCGGGCTGGGCGGCCGCGTCCTCCTCCTGTGCTGAGGCCTAGGACGCTCGTCCTTCCTGTCCTGCGCGCCGAACTGCGAGCCCAGCTCCACCGTCTTCGTCTCCGTCGTCGCTTCGCCCCGCGAGTCGCCGTCCCGCGGCAGGTACTGGCCGGAGTACCGACTGCGGAAGAAGTCGCCGCCGTAGGTGAGCGGCGAGAACTCTGCCGAGTCCGCCTCCCGGTCGGCCACGTCGTTGCTGAGCAGGTGGTCCGGGTAGGAGGAGGCGGCGCCGCCGTAGCTGCGGCCCGACGGAGACCCCGCCGTGGCGAGCAGCGGGGCGTGCGTCGTGACGTTGTTGGGATTGGGAGTCGGCAGGGCTGATGCGAGGCACGCCCACACCGACACCAGCGCTGCTGTCAGCATCGTTCCTCGTTAGGGACGAACCTGTCGGCAAACGATGGTACTTTGAATAGTTCGCCGTCTCACCAGCAGATGGCAGCGAGAGCGCAACAACGTACGAGGGTCACTCCAAAAGAAATGCACACTATTTTATTTTTTTTTAAATCCATCTTTTATTCTCCATGTCTGAAAAGTTTCAGTTTGTAGATACATCCTTTAGGAACAATATTTTCATTTCTCCACATAATTTTGTAATATTGGTAATTTTCGTCTAACAAACATTAATATACGCTCAATAGTACACGCCTGATGGCCTAAAGTTATCGAACAATTGTAAAGTAAAAGAAATGAACCATCGCCTAGCAGCGACAGAATCCATTATTCTTTATCTTTGCCGTTCTTGCGCGGTGCCTGCAAATCTCTATGTACATGTATCGATTTTTTATTTCTCGTTCAGCTACAGGCAAAGCATGATACACGTACAAACATCAACATAAAAATTTAAATTAACATTAACAATGATTTACAATAGAATTTTCAGGGTTTCCAGCCACAAAAGTGCTTGGTCACTTATCACATGTATGTCCATCAGATTTCCTCCCTTAAGTCCGTGTACGTCGCACTCAACTATATGCTGCATGGTTTGACTCTCTCCGCACTCACAATTGGGGTCCTGGGAGAAACCCCACTTTTTCAACAAATATCCGCACCGACCAACACCTGTCCGCAGACGATTTAGAGTTATCCACACTCTACGTTGGAGTTGGAAGCCTGGAACTCGTTGAGATGGGTCCTCAATAAGGAAACTGTTATTCACTTTGCTTTCCTGCCATTGCTGTTTCCACAGGTTATCGATATCAATCTGTTGTTTGAGTTCTTTCCACAAGGGGTTTCTTGACATCAATCTGTCAGGGGGAGGAGGTAGGTCCCTGAACTTTTCTTTGTACCTCTGGATTGCTCTTTCACGTCTAATCGAGGGTGGTTCGATATTGGCAAGGACGGGCAGCCAAGGTTTCGGGGTGGGTCTTACTGTTCCTGTTATGAGCCTCATTGTCTCGTTAAGTTGCACATCAATATATCTGACATGCCTACTGCGGGCCCAGACGGGTGCGCAATATTCCGCTACACTATACAGAAGTGCCAGTGCTGATGTGCGTAGAGTTTCAGTGGAACATCCCCAGGTTGTTCCTGCCAGTTTCATTATGATGTTGTTTCTTGTTTTCATTTTTTGGGCGACTTCGTACAGGTGGCTCTTATATGTGAGAGTGCGATCTAGCTTAACACCCAGATATTTTGGCGTTCTATCGTTTTTCAACAATTTACCTTTTATTTGCACTTTTAGCTCACGATTTGCATCTTTGTTACACAAGTGCATTATTGATGCCACGGATTTAGTCGGATTTACTTTGAGGTGCCAGTTGTCATAATATTGTTGTAGTCGTTCCAGATCCCTGTTTAAAATTTCTTCCAGTTCTTCGAAAGTGTTGGCGTGAGCCGCGATAGCGATGTCATCTGCATACATAAAAGAACGAGATTCCAGGTTTGGGATGTCCGCTATGTATAAATTGAAAAGGCATGGAGCCAGCACAGACCCTTGGGGGAGACCATTTTGTAGTGTCCTGTAGCTGCTTGTTTTCCCATTCAGAGATACCTTGAATCTCCTGTTTATCAACATATTTCTGACTAGATCTATGATCTTCTTGCACTTCACGACTTTTGACAGTTTATACAGTATCCCTTTTGTCCATACGGTGTCGTATGCTGAGGTGAGATCTAATAATACCATGCCCGTTTTCTTTTTGTTTTGGTAACCTCTTTCAATGAAAGTGGTTAGGGCGAGAACTTGGTCGCAGCAATCTCTTCCTTTTCGAAAACCGCCTTGCTCTGGGGGAAGAGCAGCTTCTATTTTACTTTCTATTCTGCCTAGGATGACTCGTTCAAACAGCTTGTAAGTGGTGCACAATAAAGATATCGGTCTATAATCTTTAGCATTCTCTCCTGTTTTCCCTGGTTTCTGGATGGCTATGACTTGTGCGTTTTTCCATTGCTTTGGTAACCGGCTGGTATCTATGATATTAGAGAAAAGAGAAGACAGCCATGCTCTTCCCTTTGGCCCGAAGTTCTTCAAGAATTCTGGAAGAAGGCCGTCACAGCCAGCTGCTTTACCAGGTGACATTTTCTTTAGTGCTATATTTATCTCTTCTTGTGTTACCCAGTTCGCTAAACCTGCTTCCTCCTCGCTTGCATCTAGCTCTTCGTTCATCAGTTGGTGCAGTTCTTTTTTCTTCGAGGCGGAGGCATGGATTCTGGATGTTTGTAGTATAGAAGAGCATATCTTGTTAGGGGTCATTTTATTATTGATGTTCCGTCCCTTGAATTGTGCTCCGCCAAGTTTCCTCAGTAGACTCCAGCTCTTCTGTGAGGAGTGCGTAAAGTCCATTTGTTCCATCCGCTTTTGCCATCTCTGTTTGCGTTCCTCGTCCATAGCTCTTATGAGCTGTTCTCCTAGTTCTGGATTCTCTGTTTTGTTATATTCATCGAGTAGTTGTTCGCACTCCTTTGTCCAGCATGGGATGTATTCTTTCCGCGCTCCTCTTGGTATTGAGTTATGTGCCGCTTTAATAATTAACTTCGTAAATCTGTCGTAATTTTCTGGAATTGGGGGAATTCTGTTTACATTATTTTCAATGGTATCTTTAAACTTAACCCAGTTAGCCTTCCTGAGGTTCCAGCGGGCTATAGGGGGGCTCTTTATTACTGGTATTTGGATCCCAAGGTCTATAATAACTGGTCTGTGTCGGCTCCGAGGAATACGGCTCAGTACAGTTCTCTTAGACGGAAGTGCTATTCCAGTTTCTCCAGATGAGACAAAACAAAGATCGGGCGTTGATGTTGTGCCCCACGCTCCTGAACAGAAGGTGGGGGTATCTTTTGCATCGTATATTAATGTATAATTATTTATATCTGCCCAGTCTGCCAGCATGAGTCCTTCTTTGTCGCAAGACTGATAGCCCCATCTGGGGTGGTGGGAGTTAAAATCGCCAATTATGACTGCAGGGTGTTGTGGGTTAGGTAAAACAGGTTGTTCCCATTTTTCTGAAGGTGGCTTGTACACGTTATACACAGTCATATCGTTTAGTTTGATTCCCACGGCAAATTCGTGGTGCATAGTTTCCTCAATATTATCAACCAGTTCTTTCTTGATCAGTGTTGCAATACCGTGTTTATTATGGGCTTTATAGCCCACAATTTCATAGCCTGGTATTAGTAGTCTCGAGATATTTTCTTCTGATAGATGTGTTTCCTGCAAGGTCAGCACATCAATTTTTTCTTCTGTTAGTAGCTTTGTGAGGATGTCTCCTTTTGTCCTCGTGTATCCTTCTATGTTAACTTGGCATATACGTATTCGTCCACGCACTTGGCTCCGGGGGGGAAACTG
Source organism: Schistocerca nitens (assembly GCF_023898315.1). NCBI lineage: Eukaryota > Metazoa > Arthropoda > Insecta > Orthoptera > Acrididae > Schistocerca > Schistocerca nitens. Next base: position 222,709,231 of record NC_064615.1, on the reverse strand, counting down.
AGGCATTTGTCTCGCTCTCTTGCGTATCTTCGCCTGTGAGGGCCGGGAGGTATTACTACGTCCGGCCGCCGTTTGGTGGTGACATTTGCTTCTCGTGTAGGGTAGATGGTGACAGCCTCGACGTGGCCTACCCCCCCCCCCCCCCCCCCCCAGTATCGTGCCGCACAACGACCGCATTGCGAGAAGAAAATCGAAATGTATCGATTAATGATATAAAAAAGAATTCTGTTGTTTCAAGACAAATGAGGCTTTTGGCGCCTCACCTTTTACTGTTTGTATTCCATGAAAGGCGCTTATTTTAGTAAATTAACCTTGATGATTTCCATCTCCTCATTTACTTAATTGATAATTATTTTGTGTTAGTTCATCACCAGAAATTACGATCACGCTGATGGGCCGAACGCAGCATGAGGCAGAAGGAACATTATCGTTTTCCTTTTATTTCTGAACCAACTTTTTTTTAATTGTGTAGTGTTGCATTTCTTTTAAAGTCTATAAATCTTCTGGTCTCTTAGTGTTGTTCCGGGTATGACTACATCGCGAATATAAAAATGCACAGAAATGATAATGTTTCTCTTATTCAGGTATTTAATGCTCAACGTATGTTATTATAATAGCGTAATCAGTCCCTGATTCTGTTTCCAAGTGGCCCATCAAAATATTCACTTTTTCGACATTTTCAAAAAAAATATAAAATAACAATTCTTTTTCTTTTCGTCCCCCAAGAGCAACGCTACAATTTCCATCCCTCTCGACTGCCTTACGCCATCTTGGAACCAGCACCTGTATACCCCCAAGGTAAAATTCTGGACCAACCTGTTGGAGCTGCTGTTTGTCAGCTTGCACAAGGGAGTCATCATCTTCAAACCTTGTTCCACAAACAGAGTCTTTCAGTTTCCCAAAGAGATGATAGTCACATGGAGCCAGGTAAGGACTGTAAGGCGGGTGTTTCAGTGTTGTCCATCCGAGTTTTGTGATCGCTGCCGTGGTTTTCGACTGACATGTGGCCGTGCATTGTCGTGCAACAGCAAAACGTCCTGCTTTTGCCGATGTGGTCGCACACGACTCAGTCGAGCTTGAAGTTTCTTCATTGTCGTCACATATGCATCAGAATTTGTGGTGGTTCCACTTGGCATGCTGTCCACAAGCAAGAGTCCTTCGGAATCGAAAAACACCGTAGCCATGACTTTTCCAGCGGAAGGTGTGTTTTTGAATTTTTTTTTTTTCCTTGGGTGAATTTGCACGATGCCACTCCATTGATTGTCTCTTCGTCTTTGGTGAAAAATGATGGAGCCATGTTTCATCACCTGTCACAATTCTTCCAAGAAATTCATCCCCACCATTCTCGTACTGTTCCAAAAGTTCGCTGCATGTCGTTTTCTTGTTTCTTTGTGAGCCATTGTCAACATCCTGGGAACCCACCGGCACAAACCTTTTTTAACGCCAACACTTTCAGTATTCTGCAAACACTTCCTTCCCCTATCCCAACGTAGCGTGACAATTCCTTCAATGTGATGCGTCTGTCAGCAGTCATCAATTCGTTAACTCTCTGCACATTGTCTGGAGTGTGTGCAGTACGAGGCCTGCCACTGCGAGGACAATCCTCAATATAGCCGTGCCCGCTTTCATCACGTAACCTGCTTGCCCACCGACTAACTGTACTGCGATCGACAGCAGCATCTCCATACACCTTCTTCAGCGTCTTGTGGATGTTTCCCACTGTCTCGTTATCACAGCACAGGAATTCTACGACAGCACGTTGCTTCTGACGGACGTCAAGTGTAGCAGCCATCTTGAAGACATGCTGTGACGGCGCCACTCACGGGAACAGGTTGAACTACGTTTGAAAACAAGCGGGAAGGATGTATCTGCACACTGTAAAACTCTCACACATGCAGAATGAAAACTGTATTTTTACAAAAATAGTGTGCATTTCTTTTGGAGTGACCCTCGTATCTGCGTTTACTGACTTGCAAATGTCATGGGATAGTGGGGCACAGACGGCGCAAATTTGTTGTGTGCACACCAGCACAGATGGCGCAGGTGTATTGTATGCACACCACATTCCCCCTCTGCCATCTGCAGTTATATAGGAGAGCTTCTGAGAGGTATCTGTCCAAGTGATTTATGTAACACGCAACGTCGTCGTGAGCTGACACTGTTCGAACTGGGTATGGTGGTCGATGCCCAACGGATGGGAATTCCTTGAGCATCTCTGTTATTATTTCATACGGGTTACACCAATCTGCTACTATCCTAGCTTGGCGTCTTTGAACTAGTTCTACTATCATGCCTGCTTGTTAAAGATTCGAAAATCTGGAGTAGTACTCTCGATTACCTGATGTCAACTGTTTCCTTTATAAGCGTATCACACTTCTCCAGGAATCTCTCCCAAGAATTCTTAGTCATTCCTTTGTGGAGTCAGATTTGACCGATCAAAATATTTGCGACGCCTGTGGTTTTCCCCACATTCCAATTCGATCAAAGAATGTACCATCATCATATCGAAACGCTCAACGTGCCTGTGTTTTGCACGATTCAATCGGCTAACCACTTGGAGATCCTCAATGGGGATCCTTTTAAATTCTGATAAGTGATGGTTACTTTGTCTCACAAGAGCATGTAGCATTTTCTGTAGTCCTTCATATTACCCACCACCCATCACGCGCCCATATTTACACTGACAGAAAAAAAGATCGCAACAGCAAGAAGCAAGTAATGTAGAGCAATGAAATTTCGGGAATACATTTGTCTAGGTAACATATTTAGGTGATTAACTCTGCAAGATCACATATTAATGTAAGTGAAAGAAAAGCGGTTACAAATGTAAAATGCTGCTACATTAATAGCCGGCGTAACTGCCAAAATGTTGAATGTAGACATTCATGGTTTAGTACCTGTGGTAGTTGCTAGTTTGTGGGATAGAGTTCCATGCTTGTTGCGCTTGGTGGGTCAATACAGAGACGGTTAGCGCTGTTTGTTGATGACGCCAGAGTTGTCGTCCGATGATGTCGCATACATACTCGACCGGACACATGTCTGGTGATCGAGCAGGCTAAGACAACGCAAAGTGATGACACTCTGTAGAGCACGTTGGGTTACAACAGCGGTATGTGGGCGAGCTTTATCCTGTTGGAAAACATTCCCTGGAGTGCTGTTCATGAATGGCAGCGAAATGGGTCGAATCACCAGATTTATGTACAGACTTGCAGTCAGAGTGCGTGGGATAAACATGAGAGTGTTCCTGGTGTACTACGAAATCGCATCCCAGGCCATAACTGTGTCCAGTGTGCTTAAGCCGCAGAGAGGTTGACTGCAGGACCTGGCCTCCTTCCAACTAACAAACGGCCATCACTGGCAGCGAGGCAGAACCAGCTTTTATCAGGAAACGCAACAGACTTCCACTAGACCCTGAAGTCCCTAATAGTGGTGGTGTGGGGTCAGCGGAATGCACGCTGCAGGGCGTTATGGAGCGAGCTGTGTAACTGTGATGTCAGCTGCTGCTCAGATTCCTGCTGCTGACGCACTACGTTGCGCCAGAGCCATACGTCGAACATGACGGTATTCCCTCTCGGTAGTGCCACGTGGGCGTCCGGAGCCCGGTCTTCTTGCTGCAGTACCTTCCCGCGATAACCGCCGCCAGAAATCGTGTATAGTGGCTACATTCCTGCCAAGTCTTTCTGCAGTATTGCATAAGGAACATCCAGCTTCTCGTAGACCTACTACACGACCTCCTTCAAACACAGTGAGGTGTTGATAACGCCATCTTTGCCGCCTTAAAGACATTCTTGGCTAATATCAAATAATTGTGAGAGTGTTGCCAATGCAGAACTTTTTACACTTACTGACCTCTCGATTATGTCCTACAGGTGTTCGATGGGATTCGTGTCGGTCGATCTTGGTCGCCATATCATTCGTTCGAATTGGGTAGAATTTTCTTCAATAAATCGCGCATAATTGTCACCTGGTGACACGGGGCATTGTCAAACATTTAAATTCCATCGTCGTTTGGGAACATGAAGTCCACGAATGGTTGCAGATGGTCTCCGAGTAGCCGAACAAAACCGTTTCCAATCAATGATCGTTTCAGTTAGACCAGCGGACAAAATAAATTCCATGTAAACACAGATCACACCATTATGGCGCCACCACCAGCTTGCAGAGTGCCTTGTTGACAACTTGGGTCCATGGCTTGTAACCTCCCCCTCACTTATCGTCCTTAATGACAGTGAAAAATTAAACCGCGTGTACCTAATGGAAATTTGGGAAAAGCAATCGACACCGAAGTTAATCTGTCGGTAAAGAGGGAGGAAAGGGTTACATCTAAATGAAAGGAGAAATGCCAATGAAATTGGTGGAAATTAATTTTGAAATGGGGTAAAGTTAATAAAGAAAGTAAATGTGCGGCCGTTTCGTTAACAATTAACTAGCGGTAATTAGATATTTGAGATTTGGGGGAAATTACGGTCGCCAGTCCTATGGAAAATTACTATAGTAACTGAAAAAGAAAGGTTATTACACATATAATTAGCACTAGAAGCGTGGCAACTGAAGGTTGACACGTGTAGTGTGAAAACTGGAAGTTTGTCAGAAGTAATAAATTTCGCTACACTCTGACTTAATTTAGCAAAAGAATTAATAAAACCGTAAAATCGAAAGTTAATTTAGTGACTGAAGTTAATAGTGAGCTTTCTTTCTGAAGCACATCGAAATACAGTAAAATACGGTTAGTCTTGGACTACCTCAACAATCATTTCAAAAGCTACTTGAATCTACGCAATTTAGAAATAAGAGATTTAACTTTGAACTTGAAGTAAATGATTCTGAACAATTAACAATAGTAAAATTTAGTACGTACCAAGCTGAGCTGCAGTCACAGGTAACTAAAATACGGTAACAAAACTCGCACTCTTAATTTGTGCTTGTGCAATCTAAATGTTGTAGCCAGCTATGAATACCTTAACTGAACTTTGAAATTAAAGCAGTGAAATCGAATGATGCTGGCGTTTGAATTTCAACGACACTCGGGCTCATTTCGGAAAAGGAAGGGACCCTGCTTGGCAATGCAATTGGGACAATGAGCAACAAAGGTTCATGCTAAGTTGCTGTAATTTTGTGATGCAACAATTTTAAAAGTTTGAAAAGCTGAAGTCTGCCATACAGTTCTAAAACTTTACGTGCTTCCAGTCTTCCTTGTTGGCTGATTGAAGGTTTGAAGCCGACGATCGAGGAGGTGGCGACAGTCACTCATTGTCGGCCGTCGCTGTTGCAGAAGCTGGATGTTGGCGCGCCTTCTTCTCGACACGGTCACCAGACGAAACGGGCTCTTGATGTGCGCCAGCTAATGCTTCCCGTCCGCGACACCATGTCAGAAACTATCATCGCAAGTCGAGCGCAATTACATGCTGCCAAACCCCGAAAGCGCGGCAACTCGCGGGAGCTTCACACAACACACCTGCTCCACTGCACCACCCCAGCCAGACTCTCCCTCTGCCCGCGCTCCACGCGACCTAGTTAACACTACCAAAGATCCTAAACACTTTCGTTCTCCACACGACCTATCGATGTATTCGTTCGATAGTATAGGTTTCCCTAGGCCAACCCAGTGTATAAATACAAATAATATTCACAAAACAAACCAATTATACATCGACATAAATGCATATATATACAAACAGTAAAACAGTTACAATATACAAAGACACAGAAATGTTATACCTTCAGGTAACAAAATAAGGAAAAAAATTTGCAGTGCAATAGATGGAAATAGGAGGATATGCATTTCCGGCGTTACAGGCTTCGTGGGGTCTGCGTCACACTCGAACACTACCATCAGCTCTTACCAACGGAAATCGGGATTCATCTGACCAGGCCACGGTTTTCCGGTCGACTAGGATCCGACCGATATGGTCACGAGGCCAAGAGAGGCGCTGGAAGCGACGTCGTGCTGTTAGCAAAGGCACTCGCTTTAGTCATCTGCTGCCATAGCCCACTGACGCCACATTTCGTCGCACAGCCCTAACGAATATGTTCGTCGTACGTGCCACATTGATTTCTACGGTTATTTCATACAGTGTTGCTTTCTTTTAGCACTGACGAATATACGCAAACCTCGGCCGTTAAGTGAAGGCGGTCGGCCACTGCGTTGTCCGTGGCGAGAGTTAATGCCTGGAATTTCGTGTTCTCGGCGCACTCTTGATACTGTGTATCTCGGAATATTGAATTCCCTAACGATTCACGAAATGAACTGTGTCCCACGTGTAGCTCCAGCTACCTATCCGCGTTCAAAGTCTATCAGTTCCCGTCGTCCGACCATAACAACGTGGGAAATCTCTTCACATGAATTGCCTGAGTACAAATGGTAGCTCCGTCAGGACACTGCCCTTTTATACCTCTTGTACACGATGTCACCGCCATCTATATATCTGCATATCGCTGTCCCATGGCATTTGTGACCTCAGTGTATTACACATCGCCATGTTACACGTTACAATTTGGAGTCCTATGGCGTCCGCGAAGCGTGAAAGTCGACCGAGTAACATGCATGACATGTAATATGTCAACCGATACTGGGAACAATAAAAATATCGGAGGCATTACTTTTCAACACACCTTCGTAACTCAGGCTTTAGCTTGGCAGCCGTTCAGTTGCCTCATTTTGAGCTCTGAATACGCAAATTATGTGGTGTCACCGCCAGACACCACACTTGCTAGGTGGTAGCTTAAATCGGCCGCGGACCATTAGTACATGTCGGACCCGCGTGTCGCCACTGTCAGGATCGCAGACCGAGCGCCACCACAAGGCAGGTCTCGAGAGACGTACTAGCACTCGCCCCAGTTGTACGACAACTTTGCTAGCGACTACACTGACGAAGCCTTTCTCTCATTTGCCGAGAGACAGTTAGAATAGCCTTCAGCTAAGTCCATGGCTACGACCTAGCAAGGCGCCATTAGTTACTTCATGAATCTAAAGAGTCTCACTTGTATCATCAAGAATGCTGTATACCAAAGGACGATATAAAAAGTTAAGTGTTCTAGTAGCTACGTTCTTTTCTTTATCACATTCATTACGAATCCTGTTCCAGACTTCGCGCCAGTCGGCGTGTGTGTACGTGTGCCCTTTCGGCTACCCGTCACTGTGGACTGGCTGCCTTGTCAGCCCACTACAAATTATTCATACACAGCTATCGTTATATGCATATTTATTATCATTTTTGCCTTTATTTTAACAGTTAGTGAGAAGAGACTGTAACGTCTCCTGGCAAAACATATTATATGTGGTAAAAAAAATAATTGAACTAGATAATTGCAATTTTATTTCTGAGTGGACAATGATTGTGTGAACTTTATGTAATAAAGAGAAACCATTATGTGTCATGTTATACACTTATTTAGAATTATGTACCGATTTTTTAAAAAGATAATATGTGTGTCGGCGAGTACTAAAACCGCCACATACGATACTTATTAAATATCAAACAAAGATGAACCGAATATAAATAGTAGTGACCAAGCATTAATTTCTCTGTCGTCTTTTTGGAGTTACGTGAGTAGGAAGGGCCTGTGACGCTATATTGCATGCTTGTGTAGCATTCTTTTGTCAAGACTGAGAGAAGGACACCATTAGGAATTGATTTACAAAGGTGTGAAAGAATTTAATCTGTCTAAATGTTTTGAATAGAGTTACTTGGTGAAAACGTGCATTATGATTTGTAATAAGCTTGCCTAGTATTTTATCCCAGCCTTTTAAGACATTTTCAGCTATTTAAATATTGTTTGTGGTGCAGAGCTGCGCTACGAACGAACGAGCCGCTGCCGCGGCGCATTCAGAGTGCATTAAATGAAACCAATCATACCGCAAAGAAGCGGACAGGTAATAGTGAAGTAAAATTATTTATTTCAGCTTTCGGGATTGCAGGGCGGAGCAGCAGATTTTATGATGTGTTTTACTGGTGGACGCGGGCTGCGGATGATATAATGCATAAAGATAATTTACCTTCATGACATAAAGGAAATCTTGCTGTGCGTAGTTCTGGTCTGGCAAACATTATGGTAAAAACATTTTTTCTCTGATAATAGTTTCATGTTCTCATGTTAGTTGTGGTACTTATTGGTGTTTTACTGTTAACAAAAAATCCACTGCAAAATTTTGATGTTGAACAAACATTGCGTACTGTAACATCAGTATTGATAACGAAATAATTTTCAGCAACCTTTTCAAAAACTGTAAAATAAGGAAGATATGTTGAACTTTATAGCGGGTTACAGTAACGAAGCAATGTTCCTTTAATAGAAAGCCAGATCCAGAATAATAAGAACATAATATATTTTGTTTTGTTGAAAATTAATGATCCAAAGAAAATCACAGCACAGCATCCCTAAAAAGTATTTCAGGGCTCTTTTCGTAGCAACATATTAATTTCATACATCTATCAATATATTAGTTGTTAGGCGAGCAATAACAAAGCAAAGAGACAGCGAAAAGACACAAACAGTAACTACACACTTAAAGCATACGCAATGCTGGCTGTAGACATTTGAGCCCTAGGGCTGCACATACATTCTATTCGTAATTCCCAAAGAAGGAAACCAGTGTTTTATACTGGAAATACTATTCAATACAAATAATGCTCAGTTCTAGAAGCTGTGCAGGAGACTAGCCGGTACTGTCCTTCTAAGCAGGTCTGTACATCTCTGCATGGAGGACGGTGCCATGGCTCCCACAAAAAGAGATGCTGTTACTCGTTTGATCTCACCGAAATGGAAAGGAAACCGTAGCTAATGGTGTGAGGCGTTGCGAAAATTGGACAATGTGGAATCTACTTAAGTCCTTTAGCTCCCACTTTGACGATGCAGCATTCACTTCTCATGCTGTTGGTTTTTTCTCCCTTTCAGTGATAAAATGCAACTGGTAGTTAAGAATCCACTGATGTACGAATATCCGATACAAAGAGTTAAATTTAAGTAGGAAGAAAATGCAAACATACACTCCTGGAAATTGAAATAAGAACACCGTGAATTCATTGTCCCAGGAAGGGGAAACTTTATTGACACATTCCTGGGGTCAGATACATCACATGATCACACTGAGAGAACCACAGGCACATAGACACAGGCAACAGAGCATGCACAATGTCGGCACTAGTACAGTGTGTATCCACCTTTCGCAGCAATGCAGGCTGCTATTCTCCCATGGAGACGATCGTAGAGATGCTGGATGTAGTCCTGTGGAACGGCTTGCCATGCCATTTCCACCTGGCGCCTCAGTTGGACCAGCGTTCGTGCTGGACGTGCAGACCGCGTGAGACGACGCTTCATCCAGTCCCAAACATGATAAAATGGGGGACAGATCCGGAGATCTTGCTGGCCAGGGTAGTTGACTTACACCTTCTAGAGCACGTTGGGTGGCACGGGATACATGCGGACGTGCATTGTCCTGTTGCAACAGCAAGTTCCCTTGCCGGTCTAGGAATGGTAGAACGATGGGTTCGATGACGGTTTGGATGTACCGTGCACTATTCAGTGTCCCCTCGACGATCACCAGTGGTGTACGGCCAGTGTAGGAGATCGCTCCCCACACCATGATGCCGGGTGTTGGCCCTGTGTGCCTCGGTCGTATGCAGTCCTGATTGTGGCGCTCACCTGCACGGCGCCAAACACGCATACGACCATCATTGGCACCAAGGCAGAAGCGACTCTCATCGCTGAAGACGACACGTCTCCATTCGTCCCTCCATTCACGCCTGTCGCGACACCACTGGAGGCGGGCTGCACGATGTTGGGGCGTGAGCGGAAGACGGCCTAACGGTGTGCGGGACCGTAGCCCAGCTTCATGGAGACGGTTGCGAATGGTCCTCGCCGATACCCCAGGAGCAACAGTGTCCCTAATTTGCTGGGAAGTGGCGGTGCGGTGCCCTACGGCACTGCGTAGGATCCTACGGTCTTGGCGTGCATCCGTGCGTCGCTGCGGTCCGGTCCCAGGTCGACGGGCACGTGCACCTTCCGCCGACCACTGGCGACAACATCGATGTACTGTGGAGACCTCACGCCCCACGTGTTGAGCAATTCGGCGGTACGTCCACCCGGCCTCCCGCATGCCCACTATACGCCCTCGCTCAAAGTCCGTCAACTGCACATACGGTTCACGTCCACGCTGTCGCGGCATGCTACCAGTGTTAAAGACTGCGATGGAGCTCCGTATGCCATGGCAAACTGGCTGACACTGACGGCGGCGGTGCACAAATGCTGCGCAGCTAGCGCCATTCGACGGCCAACACCGCGGTTCCTGGTGTGTCCGCTGTGCCGTGCGTGTGATCATTGCTTGTACAGCCCTCTCGCAGTGTCCGGAGCAAGTATGGTGGGTCTGACACATCGGTGTCAATGTGTTCTTTTTTTCATTTCCAGGAGTGTATATGATATTAAATACACGACTGTACCTCTTTCCTCATACAGTTATAAGCCGAAAAATTAGGACCACCTGCTAGTAGCACGCTGATCCACCAGCAGCGATTGTGTGTGGCATGGATTCAACAAGTTCTCTTCCGGAGGTATGTCAAACCAGATGTCTTGGTTCAAATGGCTCTGAGCACTATGGGACTTAACATCTGAGGTCATCAGTCCCCTAGAACTTAGAACAACTTCAACCTAACTAACCTAAGGACATCACACACATACATACCCGAGGCAGGATTCGAACCTGCGACCGTAGCGGTCGCGCGGTTCCAGACTGAAGCGCCTAGAACCGCTCGGCCACAGCGGCCGGCTTTCTACGTCCTTGAAGATCTTACCACGACGAACCTATGGAACGCAATGCACATTTAATCTAATCTACCACACTGAATCTGCGCTCTATAGTGAAGTGTGTGTTGGTATAAAAATTCTCGGCATATTAAGACTGAGTGCTGCATCGGGACTCGAAACCGCGTTCTTTGCCTTTCGCCGGCAACTGCTCAACGAACTCAGCTACGCGAACTCGATTCAGCACTCATCCTCACAGTTTTGCTTACACGAGTACCTCAAATCGTACCAGATTTCACAGAAATTCTTCCTCCAAACTTTCCGGACCATCACTGCTGGAAGAAAGGATATTGCTGAGACATGACTTACCCATTGCCTGGGAGATTGTTTTCAGAATGAATTTTCACTCTGCAGTGGAATGTGCGCTGATGTGAAACTTCCCGAGAGTAGAACTGAGGACCTTTGTCAATTGCGGGCAAGTGCTCTACCAACTGAACAACAGAGGTAAGACTCGCGTTGTGTCCTCAGAGCTTTACCGCCGGCGCTAACTCATCTTCTACCATCCAGACTTTACAGAAGTTCTGGGAACAATCACCCAGGCTGTGGCTAAGCCATGTCTCCGCAATATCCTTCCTTCCAGGAGCGCCAACCCGAAAAGTTTGGCAGAAGAACTTCTGTGGAATTTGGAAGGTAGGAGATGAGGTGCTGGTGGAAGTAAAGCTGTGAAGACGGAACGTGAGCCGTGCTCAGGTAGCTCAGTTGATGGACGCACTTGTTGACGAAACGCGAAAGTCCCGGGTTCGAGTCCCGGTCAGGCACACAGTTTTAATCTGCCAGGAAGTTACATAACCTAATGCAATCTAATCCACTTTCTATGGCTGTGAGGTATTGCACTTCATTGCCCAGAAATCTGCAAACCCACACAAAACAATCAGTCACACAAGTGGTTTATATAAAATCAAAACATCATACTATGAGAAGACGACTGCAGCACAAGACAAGCATAATAACATACACGTCGGCCTCGTTTATAATACTAATGAAAACGAGAATAATTTCCTTAAACGCACAGCCCTACGCATTATAAAACATCACTGGTGCAGTGTTTTATTATTTGAATCGTATTTCGTAGTGCCGAACTGTACCAAATGCTTTCACCAATAGTCCTTTCGGATTAAGAGTGTGTTTACAGAGTGGCGGCTCCCCCCAATCGGAGGTTCGAGTCCTCCCTGGCATGGGTGTGTGTGTCGTCCTTAGCGAAAGTTAGTTTGATTAGCAGTTTGATCCCATAAGACCTTACCACAAATTTCCAATTTTTTCCACAGAGCCGGCCTCTGTCGACGAGCGGTTCTAGGCGCTTCAGTCAGGAACCACGCGGCTGCTACGGTCGCAGGTTCGAATCCTGCCTTGGGCATGGATGTGTGTGCTGTCCTTAGGTTATTTAGGTTTAAGTAGTTCTAAGCCTAGGGGACTGATGGCTGCAGATGTTAAGTCCCATAGTGCTTAGAGCCATTTGATTTTTTACAGAGGGTGGCACCAACAACGGTCAGCAGACGCAGTACCCAAATGTCCGCGGACAACATAGACCGACAGCTTGGTCACAGTGCGTCCGATCTCCTCCGCCAGTTTTTGACGACATCGAGAAGGCTAGATTAGAACAGGTTAGGTAAGAATCTATCCTATCAAGGAGATCAGAATCTGTTTTAACCTCCGTGGACGGGATGGATACTCTGGCGCCTTTGGGTTTGGAGACGTGAGCTGCATTGCGGATTTTGGCTTTGGAAAAAGACGCCGAATGGATGTGTATGAGGTATATATGGCCCGTCTGTATCTAAACGAACGTGGCGTGTGCTCTATACACTCTCATCAGGTATTGGAATTGCGATAATCAGAAAAGTTTTACGACTACATGAGATGAAGAGAGAAACGTTGTATTACATACCTTACATTAAAAACAAGATTACAAAACTAAAAAAAAAGAACAAAAAATCTGAGTCAGTAATCCTTCGATGACTGTCTTTCAGTGTATGTGTGAAACACAAATATAAAATTTCAGAATAAGATATTGTGAAGACATGAAGGACTGAAAACTGGAAACACATGTATCACATTTGCAACCCACCGTATATGACAGAATCACCACCCTCACTGGCATAAAAAGACCAGTATTCAAAAATAATAATTCGTAGACAGCTGATGTCCATCTACCACAAACCAAGAAACCAGTAACTTTAAGCATAAGATACGCCAACCAGGAGAAATCATTTTTTTAGGCTACAATTTACCCCCAAAATTTCCGATAAATATTTTGCCTACTTCTTTCTAATAAAGCTGCGACCTCACACCATAGATCCCGAGCTATATACCGATTTTGATATTTTTCATCCGCTGGATGTCTCACACTCCTTCTTTCTCGGAATAATCAGTTTCTCGCGTTCTATATTTGGTGTGTGAGATCCTTGCCCGATTTGACAGAGAGCACAGATTTGTAGAATGAAATTTTCACTCTACAGCGGAGTGTGCGCTGATATGAAACTTCCTGGCAGATTAAAACTGTGTGCCCGACCGAGACTCGAACTCGGAACCTTTGCCTTTCGCGGGCATGTGCTCCACTAACTGAGCCACCCAAGCACGACCCACGCCCCGTCCTCACAGCTTTACTTCTGTCAGTACCTCGCCTCCTACCTTCCAAACTTTACAGAAGCTCTCCTGCGAACCTTGCAGAACTAGCACTCCTGAAAGAAAGGATATTGCGGAGACATGGGTTAGCCACAGCCTGGGGGATGTTTCTAGAATGAAATTTTCACTCTCCCGAGTTCGAGTCTCGGTCCGGCACACAGTTTTAATCTGCCAGGAAGTTTCAGCACAGATTTGAATTACACCGGTTGTCGTCCGAAGTAGGTTGGGGCGATGAGATCCACTGCACTGTGACGGTATACATACTAGTGGACTGAAAAAGATCGGACCTCTACGGCCGATGACGATCGCCGGAGGAATCCATCGATGTCGCTGCTTTCTTAATATCGGGGCTAGAAGTGATGGCTCGCGACTCTTTCACTGCGCGCAATACATACAGCCGGATGCACAAATTCTGCGACGGCTACGCACACGGAACGACCTCATTAGCTTCTGCTTGGGCGTCTGAATGGAGCACGCGGTGACGTCAGCAATTAGAAGTGTCGCATTTAGCGGAGCAGAGGAAGAAAGCCCGAAAGAAGTGAATAGCCAGCGGCAGCGGGGGGCGCCGTTAGCCGTTGTGCTCGCAAGAAGCGGACGTCTGCCCACTGCCGAATGGGCAACGTGACCGTTCCTGCCGTCTGGTGTGTGTGTGTGTGTGTGTGTGTGTGTGTGTAAGGGGGGGGGGGGAGGGGCGTTAGAGCTGCAGACAGAGCCGCGACGGATCCGGCCCCCTCACATCACACTCAGCTTCCGTTGGTCGCTCCTCTCTTGTCTCCGCCCCTCACTCCCCTTGACCCGATTACCAACTTGTCTCGCGATGCGCAGCTTAAACATCTGGGTCACATACAATCACCGCTGGGATGGTTCCTTAGAGACCCGCCTGCCTTCTCAGCGTCCCTGTTTTTTAACAGTCAACGGATTTTTGTCTGATTTCCTGCCACTCTACATCTTTTTTTCCGAGCCAGTGCTAATCCTGGGCAAAAGATTACTTGGTAGTACCACTTTTCCGTAACTATTGGGATCTGGACCATATTCATAAATACTGGCCGGCCGGTGTGACCGAGCGGTTCTAGGCGCTACAGTCTGGAACCGCGTGACCGCTACGGTCGCATGTTTGAATCCTACCTCGGGCATGGATGTGTGTGATGCCCTTAGGTTGGTTAGGTTTAAGTAGTTCTAAGTTCTAGGGGACTGACGACCTCAGAAGTTAAGTCCCATAGTACTCAGAGCCATTTGAACCATAAATACTGTGAGAGAAAGTTGGTGTGCTCAAAATAAGGAAATGAAGATCATATAAGGAAGAACTGCAACAATCAAGTCGCGTGCATTTCTTAGGCAAGAAATCCTGCAATTTCACAGGTAGGAACTGCCTCACTTTGCAAACTGCTGGAACAGCGATTAATTTCCTGCATTGACTATGGCTGATGCCATCAATGCGTCAAGGATACATAAAAAGTAGTCCCTGAGCAAAAGAAACCACATCCAGGGTTCTCTGTCGACAATAGACTGTGGACGGCAAGTGGGGTGTCCAGAAATGGCGCAGAGTTGCACTACGAGTAGTACAATCACGAGAAGGACTTCCGCATTACCAGCACAAGAGATTCCTCCCAGGGGAATTGGGACGGAATTTATGATGCAGCTTGCATGTTTGGAGCAGCCGGCCGTCCTTACTACCGCATTGTGGCACGTGATACGCGCGGGGCACAAGCATGGCAGAAAAATCACGTTCCTGGTACTAGAGGTTCTGGATAGAATACAGCTCAAGTCGATGAATCTCCCCACTGACTCTGTAGTTCTGTAGGACCGTGTCCAAGACGTCTTTATAATAAGTAACAAAGAATTTAATCTTAATTAAATGTATAAACTAGGTGTCCTGGCCATGGTAGAATAGCAGCAACTGGTCAGAGGGCAATGAGCATTGTATTGGATAGTATGGTATGGAACTGGGGACCTAGAAACGACGGAGAGTCTTCGTTCCCGCCGTAGCTCTCAGTGGTACACAACCCTACAACAGGCTACAGCAGTCCACTCACCCCACCGCCGCCCCACACCGAATCCAGGGTTATTGTGCTGTTAGGCCCCCGGTGGAACCCCCCGGGAACGTTTCACACCAGACGAGTGTAACCCCAATGTTTGAGTGGTAGAGTAATTATGGTGTACGCGTACGTGGAGAAAGTGTTTGCGCAGCAATCGCCGACATAGTGTAACTGAGGCGGAACAAGGGAAACCAGCTCGCATTCGCCGAGGCAGATGGAAAACCGCCTTAAAAACCATCCACAGGCTGGCCGACACACTGGACCTCGACACGAATCCGTCGGGCGGATTTGTGCCGGGGACCGGCACGCCTTCCCGCCAGGAAAGCAGTGCGTTAGACCGCACGGCTAACCGGGCGGGCGCAATAGGCGTACTTACTCTTCATAATGGCTGTCAAATGTTGGACAGCTCAATACAGATAACAGCAGGATCGTAATGCAGAAGCTATGCAGAGTGGTGGAGGAGAGGAGGCTGGATGCGATTTCAAAGTGGCACAGAGGTTGTCACCTTGCTTTAAATGTTCAGAAGTGTGATTCAGTGCATTTCACAAAACAAAAAGAACATAGTATCCTATGACTGCAGTATTAACGTATAATAGTTGTAACCAGTCAACTCATACAAATACCTCATTGTCATAATTTCTGGGGATTTGAAATGCGATGATCACGTAGAGCCAATAGTAAGAAGAAACAGGTGACAGACTTCGTTTCGTTGACTGAAAATTCAGTCTGGCCACAAATGACACAGCTTCAAAACACGCGTAACTTCCATCTTAGAATATTGGTGACATGCTTGGGATCCATATACAACAGGTCTAAATGGCGATATTGAATTTAAGCAAAGAAGCGCAGCACGAACGGTCACAGGAGAGTGTCACAAAGTTCTAAGAAACCTGATTTGGTAGACGTTTGATGATGGACACTAACTGCTCCTTGAAAACTTACTGAGAAATTTTCAACAGCCAGTATTAAGCGAGAGATCTAGGAAAATAGTGCAGTATCCTAATCATCGCATCTAGAGGGACTGCAAAGAGAAGGCTAGACTGCTTTCAGCGCACACAGAGAAATATAAACAATCGTTCTTCTCGGGCCCCATGTGTGGATAGAACAGGAAGAGATCCTAATACAGTGTTAAGGCAAAACATCATGACCACCTGCTTAATAGTTTGATTTTCCGTCAGTTCGTTGGTAGGTTGGTGGAGGTATGTGGCGTTAGACGTCTACGCTCAGGTCAAATAATTCGCTAATTTACGTACGCGGTGATGGCGTCCGATAGCGACCCTTAAGGGTTCCATACGAATTACATCAGACATCAACGTGGGTTCACTATGACTTGCTCAGACCACAATAGGACTGTTCTGGCTCCGAGACACGACGAATTATACTGCTGAAAGATTACATCGCCGTCGGGGAAGACATCAAACGTGAGGGAATGCAGGTGGGCCACAGCTCTCGGCGTGTTTTCGACTACTACCACAGATCCCACGCAAGCGCAGGAGGATGTCTCCCATAACACAATACTGCTCCCACCAGTCAGCGCTGCACTTTACGAACCGTCTTCACCTCAATGACCACGTTTGTGGAGACGACCATCAACCTAGTGTACCAAAAGTATGATTCCTCCGAAGAGCCGACGGTCGAATCACGAGGGTCCTGTGCCCACTGCAATCGTAACCGACAATGTCGTTGGATCAACATATGAACACGTATTGGGAGTCTCCTGTGGAGCAACATGTTGAACAATGTACAGTGAACGGTGTGCTCCGAAACATTCGTGCGTGTACCATCATTGTTCTCTTTCGGAAGAGATGCCAGAGATCGCCATCGATCCTACCTTACAGAGCAGACAAGACTCCGAACATCCCGTTCCATGAAGAGTTGTGGACGTCGAATCATTTAGCGGCTAGCGGTATTTTTACTGTCCTTCTACCGCTTTCCGTAGATGCTCACGACATTAGCACGTGAGTATTCGACTAGCTTCGCGGTTTTCGAGATACTCGTTCATAGGCCCTGCGTAATAATAATCTGTCCTTTGTCAAAGTCGCTCATCTAAGTGGATTTCCCCATTTGCAGCCCATATCTTTGCTAGGGTGATCCCCCGGGCGGGTGTGTACGGCGTCACGTGCACGTAACGCCACCAGGTGGAATCCAGCGTCGCGTTGGGCAGTGGGTTTTGGCTTATCAGTGTATGTGACACCAAGGGGGTACGCCCTGCCACAACCTCCACAATGGCTTGCGGAGTGTGGATGTAGATGTACAGTGTCTGACAAAAAAGTGAAGCATCCAGAAGACGTGGCAGGATGTCGTTACGACTTTGTGCGCTACACACAGTGGGCGAATATGTAAGTGATCGATGTCGCAGTTACCTGTGACAGGTAGAGCGGCTACGAGATTGCATTCGTGCTGCTCGTATTTAGTGTTGTTACTAGGCCTGTTACACGCAAACCGTTGGTCATATCCTCAATCCACCTGCAGTACCACAAAAGGTTGCTTGAAATCCAATCCGGTAAAATAACTTTACCATCTCGCAGGAAAAGCAACACCTCCTATTCGAAGAGAAATAGCTGTGAAGAGGAAAGAAAGAAAGAAAGAGAGAGAGAGAGAGTAGAGAAGGAAAGAATGCATCCTATGTATGGCCACGAGTCGCTCCAGCAGTGACTGAGGTCAAGGAGGAGTTTCCCTACAACATATTCTGCACTGCTAAAAAAGCAAGGTTTCAACAATGGAGGGCTACGACCTACCTTCCCCCATGCTGGAAGAGTTTCAGGCACTTTACCTTCTGACTTTGATGGGAAAGAGACGACTTGGAAGTTGCTCAACAGTTTGAGATTTGCAATTGGCTGATAAAAGATTAATTTGGCAAGGAGGGGCTCTACTGAGCAAGATGGTATCCAATGTGACTGTCAGAAAACCAGACTGTTCATCATGCTTCGTCGTCGACTGTGTCCAGCCTCCTGCGTGCAAAATGAGCTTCATCAAGGAACAGAAAATGCTTTGGAAGTGGACAAGTTTTGGACAAAATCAATGCAGTCATAACTGTGTATGATATGTATGTTTCTGATACGACAATAACACCAGACATTTTAGGTGTATGATGGGCGACAACGACACCACATATTGAGTGATCATTGTGAAGGAGGCGGAGATGCCTCGTACTAGTATGTCGCACGGTTATCAGCATCTGAAGTTTGGAAAGGGGCCTCATTGTGGGTCAGCTCGTGGCTGACTAGTCGAATAGTGCAGTATCCAGAGTTATGGGGCATTCGGATGAGACAGTGGCCCTGTGTGGGACTCCATGGAAACGTGAGGACAGGCATACTCAGGTCGCCGTATTGTGCATCACGCACATCGTCTCACCTTCAAATCCGGGCCTGCCATCAGACAACAAGCAAACGACTCCCTGCAACATTTAGCCTGTACCAATGGTTGGCGACTGGCAGCAGCCGGATTAGTGAAGTACCGTCCCATGCGTAGGCTGCCGTTAACACTACAGCACAAACGGTTGCGTTTGGAGTGGTACTGTTAACCTTGCAGTTTGGACTGCTAATGGTTGTCGTCGCGTTGCGTTCAGTGACGAATTGCAATTCTACAGTACTGGCCATACACCACGAAGATGACGTGCTACAGACACGAAATTTAGCCGACATGAAGAAGATCCTGTGACATGCAAATGATTAGCTTTTCAGAGCATTCACACAAGGTTGACGCCGGTGGTGACACCTACAACGTGCTGACATGAGGAAAGTTTCAAACCGATTTCTCATACACAAACAGTAGTTGACCGGCGTTGCCTGGTGAAACGTTGTTGTGATGCCTCTTGTAAGGATAAAGGTCGGATTGTAGCCTATCGCGATTGCGGTTTATCGTATCGCTACATTGCTGCTCGCGTTGGTCGAGATCCAATGACTGTTAGCAGAATATGGAATCGGTGGTTTCAGGAGGGTAATACGGAACGCCGTGCTGGATCCCAACGGCCTCGTATGAGTAGCAGTCGAGATGACAGGCATCTTATCCGCATGGCTGTAAAGGATGGTGTAGCCACGTCTGGATCCCTGAGTCAACAGATGGGGACGTTTGCAAGACAACAACCATCTGCTCGAACAGTTCGACAACGTTTTCAGCAGCATGGACTATCAGCTCGGAGACCGTGGCTGCGGTTACCCTTGACGCTGTTTCACAGACAGGAGCGCCTGCGATGTTGTACTCAACGACGAACCTGGGTACACGAATGGCAAAACGTCATTTTTTCGGATGAATCCACGTTCTGTTTACATCATCATGATGGTCGCATCCGTGTTTGGCGACATCGCGGTGAATGCACATTGGAAGCGTGTATTCGTCATCGCCATACTGGCGTATCACCCGCCGTGGTGGTATGGGGTGCCCCTGGTTACACGTCTCGGCCACCTCTTGTTCGCATTGACGGCACTTTGAACAGTGGACGTTACATTTCAGATGTGTTACGACCCGTGGCTCTACCCTTCATTCGATCCCTGCGAAACCCTACATTTCAGTAGGATAATGCACGACCGCATGTTGCAGGTCCTGTACGGGCCTCTCTGGAAACAGAAAATGTTCGACTGCTGCCCTGCCCAGCACATTCTCCAGATCTCTCACCAACTGAAAACGTCTGGTCAATGGTGGCCGAGCAATACGCCAGTCACTACTCTTGATCAACTGTGCTATCGTGTTGAAGCTGCATGGGCAGCTGTACCTGTACACGCCATCCGAGCTCTGTTTGACTCAATGTTCAGGCGTATCAAGGCCGTTATTACGGCCAGAGGTGGTTGTTCTGGGTACAGATTTCTCAGGATCTATGCACCCAAATTGCGTGAAAGTGTAATCACATGTCATCTCTAGTATAATATATTTGTCCAATGAATACCCGTTTATTATCTGCATTTCTTCTTGGTGTAGCAATTTTAATGGCCAGAGTGTACATTACCCCTGATGTCTATCGTTGGCACCTATGGCGGCGACTTGAGATGAGATCCCATTGTTCTAATGACTTGGAGAGCCACAGCCGTGTTACTTCTGACGTTATGTTGTGAGAACCATGGGGTATGACTTCGGCTCAGGGCTGATAGTGACTGAGGGAAGGTTGACGTTATAACGGTACATCACGGACGTCCTGTGTCCCTAAGCATTACCCAAGCATTACCTTCCATGCACAAGTATTTTGTTGCTATTTTTCAACAGGACAATGCATGTCCAGACATGGTACGTAAGTGACCGAACTGGCGTCAATTGGATTTCTCCAGGCTGTTGATCCACACAATGTGCAAAGGGCCTCAGGGTGGCACCAGTGAAGTGCCGAAACTCATAGCTAAGAGAAAAATAAATTAGAATTGATTGGACTACAGTTGTTTGGTTTTTGTGCTACACATACAAAATTATTGTTATTACTAGCAGAACTGAAGCTGTGAGGTCGGGTGATCATGAGTGGATAGCACAGCCCCTTCCCCATAAATTGGGGATAATGTTCAGGAAATGTGAGGACAAGGCTGCAAAAATACTCTCACAGATATTTGAATGTGATGGAGAGCGCGCAATGTGTAAATGAAACAGCTCTCTCAGAGTGTGGTTTTAGCCCTCATATTCTCCACATCGACGCAAATACAGCCAGTAAATGGAAGTCCTGTGGTTTCCGCAAAAAGGGTGAAATAATGATGTATGGGAATGGAGGGTTAACGTTAGTGAATATTAGGAAAAATCCGTTGGTCTTTTCAAGAAAAAGTATCATGGCACAAGAAGCATTACAAACTATTTCATTAGGGAAACACAACCAAGGTGCGAAAAATTGGCTTCCCTCATACGAGCAATCGGCTTCCGCCTGCAATCATGTCCGAACGTCCTTCATGGAACTGAATCACGACCATAAAACCATAAATCGTAACATCCTAAGTCACAGAACCCACTAATCAGCTGGAATGCTCGCTCGTTGTAGCACAGTGTGGTGCATAGAAAGATCACCGCAAATAGCTAACTTTCAAAAACAATACTCAAAAGAGGGAGTGGGGTGGTGGTGGTGGTGGTTGGGGGGGGGGGGGGGGACTTCAGGGACTTCTGCAACCCTATTCGAGTTTCTTCATACTTACAGCATCGGGAGCTCAGTGCCAGGACATCAGTTTTCTGATGCAGTACGGAGCAAGTCTAAAAAAAAAAATCACCTTTGGAAATTAGATTTCCATTCGTTGTTAACTGCAAAACATTTCGAACTCCTGAATAGATTTGCCGGTAGTTGAGGTCATAGCTTAACCGCAGAGGCATTGGTCCGAATCTCGTAGGTACTAACTTTGTTTTCATTTTTATTGAATATTTATTAAAAAACATAAAGAATTGGTTAATAAATGTTGAATCTTAACTTTTCAGTAGAAGGAACACCTTTCTGTTTTCAGTTTTCACATGAAAATGCGAGTATTCGCAATGAATTAAAATTTTTCGCTAGAATGCGAATCCTCAAACAGAAAATCAGAATATTATTTCGAGAGATTGAACGGTATTATTGACGTACACGGTGTCCAGATGAAACCTCCCTGATTTCCAAATCGGAAAAAAGTGAGATGTGGATACTTGCGGATTGTGGCATCATATAAAGAACCTCAAAAGGAGTCAACCGAGAGCCCAATGCTTGGTACAATATTTGGAAACGAATTCATGCATCGCTGTCCAAACAAATTTCCAACCTGAATTTCAAAGAGAACCACCAGACATAAAGCCGATAGAGGCTTGGTCTGACAAGTTCCTCACCGTTGGGAGTTAGGTTCTGACAGAAAAAGTTCATCTGAGGAGATCAGAGAGGACTTTCCGAAGAAGCCAATGAAAGTCATTTCGCTGAGCACCAAGAGAGCTAAATAAGGTGCTGCATGAACAACTTCGTCTGCAAGTTTACGAAGTCCAAATTGAGCAGGCAGTGAAACGAAACGGCTTGCAGCTTCGCAACGAATTTGTCATTGAGATGTTGGACATTATAGGACAAAAATCCAGCTATCTAGGAAAAGTCTTTTCCTTTGAAGAAGCAAACTTCCACACATGTGGAAAGGTTAGTCAGTTCAACGTTTGCACCAGGGGGTTCGAAAAACCCGGACAGGTTTTGGCAATATGTAAGAGACAGTGAAATACGAATGTGCGGTGTGCGCTGATGAAAGACGGCGTTGTTGGACCATTTTTCTTCTCTGCACAAACACTAACTGAAATCGCTTATCTGAACATGCTTGAGTAATCTACTCTTCCTCAGGTTCTTTCCCTTCAGCCAAATGTGCCTGGACCAAACATTTCTACAGCAGTGGATAGCACGTGGTGGACCAACCAAGTGGTCACCGCGACAACTGGACATAGCCTGTATGGAGTTCTTCCGGGGGTTTATGTGAAGGACATTGTGTATTCCTCGCGTGTAAGTGACAATGGCGGTCTCGGCAGAGAAACTGCAGATGCAACAGCCTCCATCACCACAGACATGCTCGTGCGCACATGAGTTACAATAGACGTTTTACGGGTTATAAGGGGCCCGCGTAGAAGTGTATTAATTTCATGCACAACACTTTTTGAATTTCTTTGCTTGATGACGCCAACCACAGGTATCATGTCTCATAGTTATTTTAATGGCATTTGAAATCAAGGAGGTTCATGTGGACTCCTTGTACACGACTTTTTCATTTCACTATAAGGCATACCACATGTCTACCAAATATTAATTTATTTGCACGTGATTAGTAATTAGAAATAGGAAAATTTTATTTAAAAAAACTTTGACTCAATGTTTGTTAATTAAATTTTTCACTTGTTAATAAATATCGAATTACAATAAACGTAAAATGCAGGTTGGTCCCTTCAGGATTCGAACCAGTGACATTACGATCCCTAGGTTTTCAAGCTACGTGGTTTTCTTTGAAATATTACCTCATTTACTTATCATTTTTGTGAAGCTGTTGGCTATTCTCTGTTACACGGTACTGTTTTTTCAGCGCTTGTAGTTCTGCATTCTTTAGATTCGTTAAGCTTCAAACATCTTTTGTATACCAATGCAGAGTCTTATAGGTAATCAACCGAGATGAGTGGTAGGCACATCTCTGAATTATAAAATCATTTCAGTCAGTTTTAGCTGTTCGAGCTGAGATACTTCCCTCATCATAAAGTGCCCCGGAGGAACTATCCTGATGGTTTGTCAACTGACATAAACCTAACCAGTGATGAAAAGTTCGTTTCTGTCATAACAGTATTTTTTGTACTAGGATTAAGAAAACCAATACGTGGCTCATCTTCCTAATCATCTTTATTACTACACAGCTAACGTTGTCTGTCAATCGGTTTCCAGGGCAACAAAAATTTTTTTTTCGGTACTTCATACAATTACTGACCGAATTTGAAAATTTAAAATGCTTTCATGATCTACTCATAAAGACGTATATTCTTACGTTAAAGTTTTAAAGCAATAAGACAAATAATTTTAAAAGTTTCATCCCGCCACATTTGACACGCTGACAGTTGCTTCTTTTATAAATAATCTGTCTGTATAATTAGTAATAAAGTAGCTTTGTATCTTCTTTGAAATAATATCATCCGTGTATTTGTTGAAATACAGAATCTTTGCATTTGAAATTCTTTGATTTGTGTTTTTAAATGTGCTAGAGAATGGAAACTGTGTATATGTACATAAACAAGTCTGCTCATACTGTGCTTCATACCATCTACCGGCTACTGGAAACAGTAAGTTAGTTTTCTGTTTGTCTAAGTTTTGTGAATTTATATTCACGATGTGCTACTTTGCAATATATCGTTGTCATCTTACCAGAACCAGAATTAACTGAAATCTGAAAAAAGACTGAAGTAGTTTGTCAGAGCACCTGACTATGAGCCCCCAGGGTTTGTAATGCATCGAGGATTGAAATAAAATCACGATTGTGAGTGAAGCGGATTGTTCTTTATTATACGAAAATAAGACTGAAGTTATGGCAGCAGGACACAGAGAACATAACGACTTCTATCAAATTTACACAAAATTTCAAATCTTCTCGTTGACACTCCCCATCCCCCGTCTCCACTAAAAATAGTAAAAGGGAAAAGAGTTTATTTCTTATTACATTTTCGCTGTACATACAGTAAAACTTCAGCATCAGGCACCACGTATTTACTACCAACTCTTTTTGCAACACATTTTGCAGACGGTATCTAAATGTACCACTGAAGACACCTGCAAATTTATGTCATTGTGGGGTACATATTCCAGGACATATGACGTCATAAACAATGAGATGTGAAAAGAAACTAGCTCTTCTTAAAACAGAGTGAAAATTACCCAGACTACACTCATACAGCGTATGATAATTTTTTCATTAGGTTGTGGGTGAATAATCCAAATACAGTAAAACAAAGATAAATAGGGTTGTGCGTCTTAAACAATGTCTCACGACTTGTACGTAGCACGTTACCTAATTTGAAAAATAATCAGACGAGTGATGTTGTTTTGTACATGTAAGTTCGATTCTTTAAAGGATGAGGTGTAGGGCGGTTACTGGTACGCTTATAATCCGCTTGTCACTGCTGCGAGCGATGCACCACAGAAGACTAAGTGTCGCGCACTGCTGATCGCGAGGCGGCGCGCAGCAACTGCTATCCACAAACGTGGGCCACCAACTCACGTAATTGTTGCGACCTCGCGCTGGGCAGCTGACGCGAGCAGACGGACCCAACATCCAAAGTGGCCCCTATCGGAAGTACCAGCTGCTGCTAACATTCCTCAGCTAGCACTGAAGTACTCCCTTATACGGCGCCTAAATGAGCTATTTGGATGTGGACAGGTCTTCACAGTCAGCGACCGGTATCGGTGAGAAATAAAATTGCTAAGCTGGTACGAACCGAGGCCCCCGAGAAAGACAGGCCGTGGCGCTTTCGTCACAGCACGTGAGACTGCAGATGTTACGAGTGCTCGCAGCCGTCTCCGCAGGGGAGCGAGTAACTATTTCAGACTAGTTGAATAAGTCGAGACTGCGCGTTTAAATGCACGCAGACTCTCGATAACACGCGACAACATTAAGACCTTTAGTGGGTACCTGTTCAATTACATATTGACCTTCCGTGGCGCCCTCGTCGGAGCCGAGCGTTCTCGCAGAGTGGTGGACAAGGCCACTAGTGTGACGTCACAAGTTCGTTGCATAGCCCATACATATCGCTGATCCCGCACGAACGCATGGTCTCACGTCGATATGAGCTAATAAAAATTTCTTGGGTTTCCAGTTCTTGAAGCCCGTCAGGTATATAGATGATCACACGAAGTTCACGATGGACGGCGCCTTTCCGTTGCTTGACGCCCATGTACATCTATAGCCACTGTGTTTACCGAAATCCCACCCTTACTGAGCGGTACCCGCGAGCAACCAGCTTGCACCACCTAACATAGCCTGTTCTGAGGCCGTCGGTGCAGCGAGCGTAAGCCGTTCCAGACGCTGAAAATCTCCCGCAAGAGCTGAACCACTTATGGAAAGTTAAAAAGAAAAAGCAAATTTCGGGAGCCTTTTCACCGAAGACAGGTAAACAGAAGGTTCCCGAGGAGGAAGCGAAGTAGATTGCTGTTTTACCGCTCTGTTGCTCAGTGTCAGGGAAGGTTCGCCGAACTGCTTAAGAGGCATAAAATCGATTCGATCTCCAGCGAAAATTCGACAACGCGTTAGGTTTCAGAACGACAGGAGTGTAGAAAATGGCGTGGTGGTGTGGACAGTTTTATGTCGGATAGAGCGTGCGCACTAATGAACAGCGCCGTATGAAACACGAGAGGTATGGCGGCTACGGTATCCCGGGATATCAGCGGTAGAAAACACGCTCCGGAATAGAGAAGCCAAATTGCGGTCGGCGAGACATCTAGCATGAAACGCACAAGTGGTTTTCTGGGACTGCGTAACAAAAGATACGATAGAGATGAAAATATCTGCCAACAGCTGCAATACATACAGCGGTCTGCAGCTAGGCACAGCTCGTACCCGATCATCTGAATGATGATGCGGACGTGGCTGGGGCGCAACGAAAATATTTCATTCAGGGCTGTGCACCAATGCGTCACAGGCGGTAGCACGGATCGTAAGGGCATACGCAGCAACCATACGCTAGTCACCGCTTGACGATCGACGAGGAGCACTCATGCGAAAGCTCGTGGATATTTAACTAGTTAAAGCGACTTTAACCTCGACAAAATTTTGTTAGAATTCGCTATTACTTACACAATAACCAGGTTGCTCAAGGCACGTGGACTGACTGACAAGGCCAATGTCACTATCCACCCACACTGAAGCGCCAAAGAAACTGATATAGGCATGCGTATTCAAATACAGCGGTGTGCAAACAGGCAGAATATGGGGCTGCTGTCGGCAACTTCTATATAAGACAGCAAGTGTCTGGCATAGTTATTATATCGGTTACTGCTGCTACAATGGCAGGTTTCAAGTTTTAAGTGAGTCTGAAAGTGGTGTTATAGTCCGTGCAGAAGCGATGGGACGCAGCATCTCCGAGGTAGCGATGAAGAGGGGACTTTCCCGTACGACCATTTCACGAGTGTACCGTGAATATCAGGAATCCGATAAAACATCAAGGTTCAAAATGGTTCAAATGGCTCTGAGCACTATGGGACTCAACTGCTGTGGTCATAAGTCCCCTAGAACTTAGAACTACTTAAACCTACCTAACCTAAGGACAGCACACAACACCCAGCCATCACGAGGCAGAGAAAATCCCTGACCCCGCCGGGAATCGAACCCGGGAACCCGGGCGCGGGAAGCGAGAACGCTACCGCACGACCACGAGATGCGGGCAAACATCAAGGCCCACTCGTGTACCCTTGATGACTGCAAGACACAAATCTCTGCGCCTCGCCTGGGGCGACATTGGACTGTTGATGACTGGAAACATATTGCTGGTCGGACGAGTCTCGTTTCAAATTGTATCGACCGGATGGACGTTTACGGGTATGGAGACAAGCACATGAATACATGGACCCTATATATCTGCAGGGGACTATTCAGGCTGGTGGAGGCTCTGTAATGGTGTGGGGCGTGTGTAGTTGGAGTGATATGGGACTCCTGATACGTCTAGGCAGGTGACACATACGTTAGCATCCTGCCTGATCACCTAGATCACCTGCATCTGTTCATGTCCATTGTGCATTCCGACGGACTTGGGCAATTCCAGGAGGACAATGCGACACCCCACACGTCCAGAATCGTTACAGAATGGCTCCAGGAACACTCTTCTGAATTTAAACACTTCCACTGGCCACCAGACTCCCCAGACATGAACGTCATTGAGCATATCTGGGATGCCTTGCAATCTGCTGTTCACTCCACCCCCTCGCACTCTTACGGATTTATGGACAATCCTGCAGGATTCATGGCGTCAATTCCCTACAACACTACTTCAGGCATTATCGGAGTCCATGCCACGTCGTGTTGCGGCACTTCCGGCGGCACGGAGTCACTGATTGCGCGGCCCCTCCCGCCGGGTGTTCGAGTCCTCCCTCGGGCATGGGTGTGTGTGTTGTTCTTAGCGTAAATTAGTTTAAGTAGTGTGTAAGTCTAGGGACCGATGACCTGAGCAGTTTCGTCCCTTAGGAATTCACATACATTTGGACATTTTTTTGCGGCACTTGTGCGTGCTCGCGGAGCCCTACACGATGTTCGAAAGTGTACCAGTTTATTTGGCTCTACAGTGTAGTAGTGTGCTGGTTTACGACTGAATCGTAAGGCATCTGCATACCGCCGCTGTACATATCTTACGCTTAAGGAACCATTCTTTTGCCGGCCGCGGTAGTCTCGCGGTTCTAGGCGCGCAGTCCGGAACCGTGCGATTGCTACGGTCGCAGGTTCGAATCCTGCCTCGGGCATGGATGTATGTGATGTCCTTAGGTTAGTTAGGTTTAAGTAGTTCTAAGTTCTAGGGGACTGATAACTACAGCAGTTGAGTCCCATAGTGCTCAGAGCCATTTTTGAACCATTCTTTTAGGCACAGTTTACGTCGTTTTAGTCGATCGTAGGGAGATGGTGCTGGCGGATGTGAAAATTGCTTGGAGAGTATCCGAAATGGGTTTTGTAGGACCGTTACGGTTTGCAACATACACGCAACTGTTCACCTCATATTTCATGACCGTTCAAGACATTGTAATTCTGTTTTCACCCAAATGAATTGTGAAAAACTCCTCTCTAAATGACGCATAGTACCTTTTCATAGCTACGTCAATATGTCCTCGCTAAATGACGCTTAGCATCTTTTCATAGACATGCAAATAGGTTTCATGTTCAAAGGTATTGTAATTTCTCCGAAACTTGAAATCGAATTTTGAGGAGTGAAACGCTTCTGAATTTGTCCCTGTGACAACTTCGATACTATTAGTAGAGATTACTATAATTATCTTTGAAAGAAGCGAAGTTCGTTTCGATATCTTATTAATTAGTGTAACTATGAAAAGACACTATACGTCGCTTAGTAAGGACTTTCAAACGGTTCATCTGAGTGAAAACAGAATTACGGTATCTTAAAGGGTTCCGACAATATTTACCCTAATTACTCGGTACGAGTGTAGTGTGAGCCATAAAACAGCGAAAATATCATCGACTCCACAACTGGCACTGACAAGGGGAGGCCGCCAATTGTGAAATTCAGATTCGATTCATACTGCGCATAATAAAAGCTCATGGCCAAAGGTGTAATGTGGCAAAGCACCAAGATGCACTTCTCAACCATTCTCGAGGAAATCGACAGTTAAAAGAAACCGTTGCAGTGAAATACTCTCTACGATTAATAATTGTACGCAGCGTTGTGGCGCAGCTGTAAGCGCTCGGGTTTGTAATCCGAAGGTCGCCGAATCGAATCTCGCGCCATACAACTCTTTTTTATTATTAGTTTTTTGTAATTCCACGGCAATATATATATATATATATATATATATATATATATATATATATATATATATATATATATATATATACTATTAATGAATTGCTTATGCATGTTGGTGAAGGCGGATCGCTCTCCAATTGTACCGCCTCCATTTTTCCGTTTGTTTAACAGGCTGTACCAAAGCTCTCACGTCCGCACTGATTTTCGACAATGTTTTAAGTTGCGCTAGGGACCGTATCTACCTGCCTTCGAAGTAGCAGGCAACTACGCTGTTATGCGGCGGCTCGTTTCGGCCCATTCAACATCGGTCTTTCAAGTGTAACGAGCGAGTAACGGAGTTTATATTTTATACCTACCACAGCAAATTTGTGTTCGTGGGGTCTCTATTCTACACTCCTGGAAATGGAAGAAAGAACACATTGACACCGGTGTGTCAGACCCACCATACTTGCTCCGGACACTGCGAGAGGGCTGTACAAGCAATGATCACACGCACGGCACAGCGGACACACCAGGAACCGCGGTGTTGGCCGTCGAATGGCGCTAGCTGCGCAGCATTTGTGCACCGCCGCCGTCAGTGTCAGCCAGTTTGCCGTGGCATACGGAGCTCCATCGCAGTCTTTAACACTGGTTGCATGCCGCGACAGCGTGGACCTGAACCGTATGTGCAGTTGACGGACTTTGAGCGAGGGCGTATAGTGGGCATGCGGGAGGCCGGGTGGACGTACCGCCGAATTGCTCAACACGTGGGGCGTGAGGTCTCCACAGTACATCGATGTTGTCGCCAGTGGTCGGCGGAAGGTGCACGTGCCCGTCGACCTGGGACCGGACCGCAGCGACGCACAGATGCACGCCAAGACCGTAGGATCCTACGCAGTGCCGTAGGGGACCGCACCGCCACTTCCCAGCAAATTAGGGACACTGTTGCTCCTGGGGTATCGGCGAGGACCATTCGCAACCGTCTCCATGAAGCTGGGCTACGGTTCCGCACACCGTTAGGCCGTCTTCCGCTCACGCCCCAACATCGTGCAGCCCGCCTCCAGTGGTGTGGCGACAGGCGTGAATGGAGGGACGAATGGAGACGTGTCGTCTTCAGCGATGAGAGTCGCTTCTGCCTTGGTGCCAATGCTGGTCGTATGCGTGTTTGGCGCCGTGCAGGTGAGCGCCACAATCAGGACTGCATACGACCGAGGCACACAGGGCCAACACCCGGCATCATGGTGTGGGGAGCGATCTCCTACACTGGCCGTACACCACTGGTGATCGTCGAGGGGATACTGAATAGTGCACGGTACATCCAAACCGTCATCGAACCCATCGTTCTACCATTCCTAGACCGGCAAGGGAACTTGCTGTTCCAACAGGACAATGCACGTCCGCATGTATCCCGTGCCACCCAACGTGCTCTAGAAGGTGTAAGTCAACTACCCTGGCCAGCAAGATCTCCGGATCTGTCCCCCATTGAGCATGTTTGGGACTGGATGAAGCGTCGTCTCACGCGATCTGCACGTCCAGCACGAACGCTGGTCCAACTGAGGCGCCAGGTGGAAATGGCATGGCAAGCCGTTCCACAGGACTACATCCAGAATCTCTACGATCGTCTCCATGGGAGAATAGCAGCCTGCATTGCTGCGAAAGGTGGATATACACTGTACTAGTGCCGACATTGTGCATGCTCTGTTGCCTGTGTCTATGTGCCTGTGGTTCTGTCAGTGTGATCATGTGATGTATCTGACCCCAGGAATGTGTCAATAAAGTTTCCCCTTCCTGGGACAATGAATTCACGGTGTTCTTTTTTCAATTTCCAGGAGTGTAATTCGAACGTTTGACTTACGCTATACGTATTCGTTTCGGAATATCGTTTCTATGTCTTCCGTTAACTATACATGGTTAACATTATGAAGACAATTAATAACATTTGTGAAATACAACTTTGTTTGCGGAAAACATAATGATGAATGATGTTCGAAGTCGCCAGTTTTTCCACGACAAACGACTTTCAACAACTTATTATATGCATAATTGTTGCAACTGATTGCTTTGCCACATTACACCTCTGGCCATGAGCTTTTATTATGCGCAGTATGAATCGAATCTGAATTTCACAATTGGCGGCCTCCCCTTGTGAGTTAC
Source organism: Schistocerca nitens (assembly GCF_023898315.1). Lineage (NCBI taxonomy): Eukaryota > Metazoa > Arthropoda > Insecta > Orthoptera > Acrididae > Schistocerca > Schistocerca nitens. The sequence continues at coordinate 222,677,771 of NC_064615.1, read as the reverse complement.
AAACAAAAAATCGTTTCTCGCATTCGTCAATAAATAGCACTGCAACTGAATTTAACAAAATCGAGAAATGCGAAGGAAATTTTCGTGAATCTTCCTGTGCGCTTGCATAAGCCAGGAGAAAAGAATGGCCCTACTATAAAACATGATCGAGGAGTAAACAACTTTCTCCGTTTAGCCACTGGCCGCCCCTTTCCTTTACTTTTGGTGTCACGAAACTGTATGATCTTCCGTTGTCGGCAACGTGTGGTTCACAAGTTCTTACACAACTGCTTCTATTCCACCACAGCATGACTTTTTCCCTGCATGTCTTCCTAGTGCTAGCTGATACAAATCAGGAGTCTGATATGTCATGTGGTATCCATCTGCGGGAGAATAACATTCTTCAGTGTCTCGTTAAATGTTAACTCAGTCTTCCATGTCAGTGTGTTACAACACATTCAGAAGGGGGAAAAACGGTTGTTAACTTGTTGTGCATAAAAAAAAAACATGTGGTCACCGGGTATTCATCTTTAGTTACGCCGCTACGCGAGGCCGTTTGCGGATGAGATTGTCGTCTATAGGAAGGTTACAATGCCAGCAAGGGTCGGTTGCTTGATTCGGGGGAGGGAACCGAACAGCGAGGTCATCGCTCCCATCGGATTAGGAAAGGATGCGGAAGGATATCGGTCGTGCCCTTTCAAAGGGCATATGTCTAAAGCTATTTAGGGACGTCACCGAAAACCTAAATCTGGATGTCCGAACGTGGATTTGAACCGTCTTCCTCCCGAATGTGAGTCCAATGTGCGCCACCTTGCTCGGTCGCCAGAAAACTGTAACGAAGTGAAGGGAGATCTGCTGAGGATCGGCGGCTGATGCAGGGAGTGACAGATAACCACTCAACACAAATAAATATGATGTACTGCACGTAATCAGGCGGAGATATGCATTGCCAATCAATCGCTAGGTACGATAACAACCGTTAAATATCTCGAACAACCGTCTGGCGTGACCGTGATGGACACAAGTACATAGGAACAGTAGATGCCAGACAAGAGATTCAGCTTAATAATTCTAAATAAATGTCATAATTATCCAGAAATACGTGCCGCATAAAGCAATGATCACGTCCTTATTACTGCTTTTTGGCCACCAGTAATATCAGTCTACTTGTTGTTAAAACCTTTTTACTTACGCGTTTTGGGCATGGTCCCTCATCAGACTATCAGGGAAAAGCACTTATAACAGAGTATAGTGTCAAATGACGACTATAGTGTCCATCGTAGCCAACTGGAATCCGGGCAGCGAGTGCACGTAACAGCACAGCTCACAGAAGCCGAAAAAGATGACTGGGTCGGTCGTCGAAATATTGTACTTGAAACTGAAATAACTACCAGGTTGAACACGTGGAAGCTCAACGTCAGATTCTTGAGTGTTGCGCAGTCTTAGACTGACAGACAATGTGCAAATAGCAACATAACAGAGTAGCAACATGCCCCGAATTCGCATGGGTAGCGCGAAGTATCTAAGACCGGACGACTTCTTCTGGAGTAGCGGTAATAGTTTGTATAAACAAACCCTCTTCTTGAATCACTTCATCTATTAGGAAAACCCTACAAATATCTTGCAGTAATTCCTGAGGTAAGGCTAAATAGGCAGGCGGAGAAATGCAGCAAAGAATTTTAATTTATAATACACTCCTGGAAATTGAAATAAGAACACCGTGAATTCATTGTCCCAGGAAGGGGAAACTTTATTGACACATTCCTGGGGTCAGATACATCACATGATCACACTGACAGAACCACAGGCACATAGACACAGACAACAGAGCATGCACAATGTCGGCACTAGTACAGTGTATATCCACCTTTCGCAGCAATGCAGGCTGCTACTCTCCCATGGAGACGATCGTAGAGATGCTGGATGTAGTCCTGTGGAACGGCTTGCCATGCCATTTCCACCTGGCGCCTCAGTTGGACCAGCGTTCGTGCTGGACGTGCAGACCGCGTGAGACGACGCTTCATCCAGTCCCAAACATGCTCAATGGGGGACAGATCCGGAGATCTTGCTGGCCAGGGTAGATGACTTACACCTTCTAGAGCACGTTGGGTGGCACGGGATACATGCGGACGTGCATTGTCCTGTTGGAACAGCAAGTTCCCTTGCCGGTCTAGGAATGGTAGAACGATGGGTTCGATGACGGTTTGGATGTACCGTGCACTATTCAGTGTCCCCTCGACGATCACCAGTGGTGTACGGCCAGTGTAGGAGATCGCTCCCCACACCATGATGCCGGGTGTTGGCCCTGTGTGCCTCGGTCGTATGCAGTCCTGATTGTGGCGCTCACCTGCACGGCGCCAAACACGCATACGACCATCATTGGCACCAAGGCAGAAGCGACTCTCATCGCTGAAGACGACACGTCTCCATTCGTCCCTCCATTCACGCCTGTCACGACACCACTGGAGGCGGGCTGCACGATGTTGGGGCGTGAGCGGAAGACGGCCTAACGGTGTGCGGGACCGTAGCCCAGCTTCATGGAGACGGTTGCGAATGGTCCTCGCCGATACCCCAGGAGCAACAGTGTCCCTAATTTGCTGGGAAGTGGCGGTGCGGTCCCCTACGGCACTGCGTAGGATCCTACGGTCTTGTCGTGCATCCGTGCGTCGCTGCGGCCCGGTCCCAGGTCGACGGGCACGTGCACCTTCCGCCGACCACTGGCGACAACATCGATGTACTGTGGAGACCTCACGCCCCACGTGTTGAGCAATTCGGCGGTACGTCCACCCGGCCTCCCGCATGCCCACCATACGCCCTCGCTCAAAGTCCGTCAACTGCACATACGGTTCAGGTCCACGCTGTCGCGGCATGCAACCAGTGTTAAAGACTGCGATGGAGCTCCGTATGCCACGGCAAACTGGCTGACACTGACGGCGGCGGTGCACAAATGCTGCGCAGCTAGCGCCATTCGACGGCCAACACCGCGGTTCCTGGTGTGTCCGCTGTGCCGTGCGTGTGATCATTGCTTGTACAGCCCTCTCGCAGTGTCCGGAGCAAGTATGGTGGGTCTGACACACCGGTGTCAATGTGTTCTTTTTTCCATTTCCAGGAGTGTATGTACAGATGTGTGTAGATTCTGGTCAAGTTTTGCTGCCCTCTGGGGTTGCGGCGGCTCTTTACTGTTTTTTCCGTAAGATACGGCGTCCTCTCCAGATGATCTGCTCGTGGAGCCATTCATCGCAATGAGATGTCTGACCAATCCTGAATTAAATATTACTTATCTTATACACTCGTCATAACTATAATTGCCGGCCGGAGTGGCTGTGCCGTTCTAGGCGCTACAGTCTGGAACCGAGCGACCGCTACGGTCGCAGGTTCGAATCCTGCCTCGGGCATGGATGTGTGTGATGTCCTTAGGTTAGTTAGGTTTAATTAGTTCTAAGTTCTAGGCGACTGATGACCTCAGAAGTTAAGTCGCATAGTGCTCAGAGCCAAACCATAACTAATAATTTTCACAAGGTTTCTTCGTGAACCAATCTGTCTGTTAGTGAACAGTGTATTAAAATTCCTACCGTAGCTCCTGAGACTAGCTTTCACTTACTGACAGAAAGCGCGAAGAGGTACTGTAAACTGAATCGATTAATTAGAAAAAGGGGTAATGTTCACTTTATTCTTTTTTTCTTAAAATTATGTTACCGGACATACACTGATCAACCAGAACAATATGACCACTTACCTAATAGCCCGGATGTCCACCTTTGACACGGATAAAAGTAGTGACACGTCGTGGCATGGGAGCAATGAGGCTTCGGTGGGTACCTGGAGGGAGTTGGCGTCATATCTGCACACGCAAGTCACCTAATTTCCGTAAATTTAGGGGAGGGGGCGATGAGCTCTGACGCCACGTTCAATCACTTCCCAGATGTGTTCGATCAAGTTCAGATCTGGAGAGTTGCCGGGCCAGAACATCAACTGGAACTCGCCACTGTGTTCCTCGAACTACTCCATCACACTCTTGGCCTTGTGACAAGATGCATTCTCTTGTTGAAAAATGCCACAGTCTTCGGGAAACACGATTATCGTGAAGGGGTGTATGTTGTATGCATCCAGTGTACGATACTTCTTGGCCGTCATAGTGCCTTGCACGAAATCCACTGGGCTCATAAATGATCACGTGAATGTTCCCCAGAGCTTAATGCAGCCGGCTCCTGGTATCAAGGAGCTGTTCCCCTGGAAGACGACGGATTCGCGCCCTCCCATCGGCATCATGAAGAAGGTATCGGCATTCGTCGACCATAAAACACTTTTCCACTGCGTCAACGTCCAGTGTCGATGGTCACGTACCCATTTCAATGTACACTTCTGGACATTAAAATTGCTACACCAAGAAGAAATGCAGATGATAAACGGGTACTCATTGGACAAATATATTATACTAGAACTGACATGTGATTACATTTTCACGCAATTTGGGTGCATAGATCCTGAGAAATCAGTACCCAGGCCGTAATAACGCCCTTGATACGCCTGGGCATTGAGTCAAACAGATCTTGGACGGCGTGCACAGGTACAGCTGCCCATGCAGCTTCAACACCATACCACAGTTCATCAAGAGTAGTGACTGGCGTATTGTGACGAGCCAGTTGCTCGGCCACCATTGACCAGACGTTTTCAATTGGTGAGAGATCTGGAGAATGTGCTGGCCAGGGCAGCAGTCGAACATTTTCTGTATCCAGAAAGGCCCGTACAGGACCTTCAACATGCGGTCGTGCATTATCCTGCTGAAATTTATGGTTTCATAGGGATCGAATGAAGGGTAGAGCCACGGGTCGTAACACATCTGAAATGTAACGTCCACTGTTCAAAGTGCCGTCAATCCGAACAAGAGGTGACCGAGACGTGTAACCAATGGCACCCCATACCATCTCACCGGGTGATACGCCAGTATGGCGATGACGAAAACACGCTTCCAATGTGCGTTCACCGCGATGTCGCCAAACACGGATGCGACCATCATGATGCTGTAAACAGAACCTGGATTCATCCGAACAAATGACGTTTTGCCATTCGTGCACCCACGTTCGTCGTTGAGTACACCATCGCAGGCGCTCCTGTCTGTGATGCAGCGTCAAGGGTAACCGCAGCCATGGTCTCCGAGCTGATAGTCCATGCTGCTGCAAACGTCGTCGAACTGTTCGTGCAGATGGTTGGTGTCTTGCAAACGTCCCCATCTGTTGACTCAGGGATCGAGACGCTGCTGCACGATCCGTTACAGCCATGCGGATAAGATGCCTGTCATCTCGACTGCTACTGATACGAAGCCCTTGGGATCCAGCACGGCGTTCCGTATTACCCTCCTGAATCCACCGATTCCATATTCTGCTAACAGTCATTGGATCTCGACCAACGCGAGCAGCAATGTCGCTATACGATAAACCGCAGTCGCGATAGTCTATAATCCGGCCTTTATCAAAGTCGGAAACTTGACGGGAGGCATTTCTCCTCCTTCCGAGAGTCATCACAACAACGTTTCACCAGGCAACGCCGGTCAAGTGCTGTTTGTGTATAAGAAATCGGTTGGAAACTTTCCTCATGTCAGCATGTTGTAGGTGTCGCCACCGGCGCCAACCTTGTGTGAATGCTCTGAAAAGCTAATCATTTGCATATCACGGCATCGTCTTCCTGTCGGTTAAATTTCGCGTGTGTAGTACGTTATCTTCGTAGTTTAGCAGTTTTAATGGCCAGTAGTGTAGTTGCGGATGTCGTGGTGTTAACAATGGCACACCCATGGGTCGTCGGCTGCGGAGGCCCATCGTTACGAGTGTTCGGTGCACTGTGTGCTCAGAAGCACTTGTACTCTGCATAACATTAAAGTGTGATGTTAGTTCCGCCACACTTTACTCCTGTCCTGTTTTACCAGTCTGCCCTGCCTACGACGTCCGACATGTGTGATGAGGGGCGGCCGCCCAAACCAATCACGTCTGGACGTGGTTTCACCTAGTTTTCGCCACTTGTTGAAGACACCCACCACAGCACCCGACACGTGGTGCAGTTTCCGAAGTACAAAATTGTTAAGGCTTTCGTGGCCACTTGTTGACAAACTGCCTATTGGCTTCTGTCTCGGGTTCTTCGGCCGACGTTCATCTAATGATTTTTCTGACGTTTCGCCAGCACGAGTGGCTGGCATTGTCAAAGCTTCACCCTCCATTGCCGGTGGTGAACTGGAGGCGAGCGGCCGCGAGCTCGCCCCCAGTTCACCACCGGCAATGGAGGGTGAAGCTTTGACAATGCCAGCCACTCGTGCTGGCGAAACGTCAGAAAAATCATTAGATGAACGTCGGCCGAAGAACCCGAGACAGAAGCCAATAGGCAGTTTGTCAGTTTCCGAAATGCTCGTGACGAGCCTCCGGTCATCACAATCCGCCCTCGGTCAAACTCAGATGGATCGCCCGCCATCTCCATTCCACACACGGACTGCAGGCTCACTGATACTACATGCAACCTGCATTTATCTAACTATCAGTCGTTCCTCTGCAGGTGATGCTGCTATCGCTTGCATGGGTTTATATTGATGGACGTTTTGGCTGATCAGTGTAACATCTTTATACCTAAACGCATCGTTTGGTTTAACAGTGGGCCATGTCCCATCAACAGGAGTGTTCGTTACAATTGAGTTAGAGAAGGGGCCATGCCCATACAAACAAGCGTAAATTGTATAATACATATCTGAAAAGCAGAACCATTTTATATCAGTAACTGCCAGTTGCCACCAAAGGATGGACAAGATAAAGATGAAGCATAGACACCAATGTCTGCTAAGCTGTATTTTGCTTGTTATTGTATACTGAGTACCTTATGAATCAACCTGTGTCCTCATAACACACTCTGTTTTTGCTATAACGAATGTGAGTGTTATAACCTTGTATTACACAATCCTTCCTCTGCAAACAGAGTGCTAGTTGTCTCATAAATATCAATGGGTTCGTAGAGGGGTCGTCTCCAGCACTTTCAGATTGGATTAAAGACCACAGAAGACGGCTAAAGTATGTTGTAACGTTGTGCATTGTTTCACCCTGGGTGCAGTTGCTACATGGCGACTCCGCTACACCATGCTGAAACCTGTTGTGCAGTAAAACAGTTTTTTTGTCTCTCCTGAAAAAGTTGCTTTCCGAGACATGACCCTTTTTTTAACTCACCGATTAAACTATACAGATATGAAGGAAAGAGGTACGTTTTTCAAGAGCTCCTTAAGTAAGTGCCTGATCATTAAGAAGACGCTCATCAAACTCCAATGGCAGACGCTACAAGAGAGGCATTGCGGATCACGGAGTAATTTTCTGTTTAAATTCCCAGAGCGTGCAACATAGGACGAGTAAAACCAACGCATTAAGTCTCCTAACTTACGTCTCATGAATCGTCCGGAAGAAAGTCAGAGATATTAGAACTCATACGGAGCCGCGCAGAGCGGACGCGCGGTCTAAGGCGCCATGTCACGGACTGCGCGGCCCCTCCCGCCGGAGGTTCGAGTCGTTCCTCGGGCATGGGTGTGTATCTTGTTCTTAGCATAAGTTAGTTTAACTTAGTTTAAGTAGTGTGTAAGTCTAGGGACCGATGACCTATGCAGTTTGGTCCCTTAGGAATTTGCACACAATTGAACATTTGAGCTCGTAGGGTGTTTTAGCAATAGTCCCCAAGCACTATTCACGATTGCAACAGGAATAGGGGCAAATCGTTGTGGCAGTATGCTCCGACACGCACTCAGAGGTGTCTTGTGCAGTGCATACGTAGATGTAGGCCAACGCGATACGGACACATTCCAGTATCTGTGTCCGAAGAGTCTGATGACCAAACTGTTTTGTAGATAGAGTACAGTGTCCCGGTGTTTACTAATGAAGCGATGACTTTTTTTTTTTTTAATTTGTGGTAAGATCTTATGGGACCAAACTGCTGACTCCTTGGGCCCCAAGCTTACACACTACTTAATCTAACCTAAACTAACTTACGCTAAAGACAACACACACACCCATGCCCGAGAGAGGAGTCGAAACTCCGACGGGAGAAGCCGCGCGAACCGTGACAGGACGCCCTAGACCGCGTGGCTATCCCACGAGGCGAGCGATTGTTGGTTGGTTGGTTGGTTGGTGTGGGGAAGGAGACCAGACAGCGAGGTCATCGGTCTCATCGGATTAGGGAAGGACGGGGAAGGAAGTCGGCCGTGGCCTTTGAAAGGAACCATCCCGGCATTTGCCTGGAGCGATTTAGGGAAATCACGGAAAACCTAAATCAGGATGGCCGGACGCGGGATTGAACCGTCGTCCTCCCGAATGCGAGTCCAGTGTCTAACCACTGCGCCACCTCGCTCGGTAGCGAGCGATTGTTATTAATAACTTTACTCACTAGTGAAATCCTGCGGATAACATTTTCGCAACATACGCCTCAGGGGCCCGTATTTATGGCACCAGATGTAAGACGATAATGTCTCGCGACGGACAAGTGACGTTCGGCTTTGCGGAAGTTACTGTCAGTTGTCGAGTGCCCCTTCGCTGCAGAGGCGGACGTTTCGGATGGCTGGTCGGTTGCCCTTGATTTGTTGCTGCATTCTTTTGTGCTCGCCAACGAAAGCACGTTTTCTTGTCGCCCAAGTAAACTCCCAGAAAGTCAGCTTTTGGGAAGTCGGTTTTACCGCCTCCTCTGCTACTTTTACCGTGAGAGCTTCGCTCCTGGTGTGCACCAGACGATGGAGAGACCATCCGAGTAACGACCGGTACTCTTTTCCGCCAGTCAGTGTCGAAGTCCGGCCTTGTCGGGAAGAGAAACTAGAAGTACGAACGTCGCCTCACTAAAGAGGAAAGGGCGTACTGCATACAATTCCTGCGACCACGTCGTCATGTTAAATACTACAACGTTTGAGAGCTATCGTAAGTTCCATACAGCAGGACACTCATGTCTTGAATTTATGGCTTTTTAACATTCAAAGTATCGATAGCAAACACTCGATCTTTACTAGGAACTGAAACTTCTTTAATTCTCCAGCCTAAATTTTCACGTGGTAGAAGTTGGCTGCTGTGTAAGACACTGATGTGACAAAAGTCATGGGACGCCACCCAATGTCGGGTCGGACATCACTTTTTCCGGCGTAGTACAGGAACTCGATGTGACATGGACTCAGCAAGTCGTTGGGAGTCCTCAGCAGAAATAATGAACCATTCTGCCTCCATAGCCATCCATAATAGCGGACGTGTTGTCGGTGCAGGAGTTTGTGCACTAACTGACCTCTTGATTACGTCGCATAAACGTTCGAGGGGAGTCATGTATGGCGATCTGGGTGACCAGGTCATTTCCTCGAACTGTCTATAATGTTCTTCAAACGCATCGCGAACGGTTGTGGTCCGGTGACATGGCGCATTGTCATCCATAAAAATTCAGTTGTTGTTTTGGAACATGAAATCCATCAATGTCTGCAAATGATCTTCATTTCCTGTGAATGAGCCGTTCATTTGGACCAGAGGACCCAGTTGCTTTCACGTAAACAGAGCCCACACCATATGGAGCCACCACAAGCTTGCGCAGTGCCTTGTTGACAATTTGGTTCCATGGCTTGTTGCGTTCTGCGCCACATTCTAAGCCTACCTTCTGCTCCTACCAACTGAAATCGAGACTCATCTGACTAGGCCACGTTTTTCCAGCCGTCTAGGGTGCAATCGCTATGGTCACCGTGCCCACGAGAAGGGCACTCGCGTCGGTCGTCTGTTGCCATAACTAATTAACGCCGCTTTTCGTTGTACGTCCCACATTGATTTCTGCGGCTGTTTCACGCAGTATTACTTCTTGTAACCACTGAAAATTCTACGCAAACGCCGCTGCCCTCGGTCGTTAAGTGAAGGCCGTAGCCGACGGTCATTCCACTGTCCGTGGTGGGAGTTAATGTGTGAAATTTGGTATTCCCGGCACACTCTTGACGCTGAGGACCTCAGAATATAGAATTCCCGAACGATTTTCGAAATGGAACGTCCCATGCGTGTAACCCCTACTACCATTCCGCATTCAAAGTCTGTTCCTTCCCGTCGTGCGGCCATAATGACGTCGGAAACCTTTCACATGAATCACCTGAGTAAAAATGACAGCCCACCAATGCACCGGCCTTTTATACGTTGTGTACGCGATACTACCGCCATCTGTGTATGTGTCTCATGACTTTTGTCACCTCAATGTACTAGCGAAGCGAGCAATGCTTCACAATTGCTAAATACTTATTCTTATTGGATAAACAGTCTAATCTCCTTCTCCCTCCTCCCTCTGTCCTCGTTCTTCTGCCCCCTCTCTTTCATCATCTCCTACTCCTCCCTTCGTCTTTATCCATCTCCTCCGTCCCCTTCTCTAAGTGCGTTTCCTCTCCCCTCTCTTTGCCCACCTCCTCTTCCCCTCTCTCTTTGATCTTAAGCCTTGTTTACTGTTACTCCAAATAAAACCTTGATTGGGAATTAAAGCCTCTTAAAATGAATGGGCGAATCGGTTGAGGTCATTGGTGTATGGGGTATGAAAGAGACCTCTCTATCTTCTGGATCTGTGGAGGAGAGTAGCGTCAATCTACATCTACATCTACATCTACATGGATACTCTGCAAATCACATTTAAGTGCTGGCAGATGGTTCATTGAACCACCTTCACAATTCTCCATTATTCCAATCTCGTGTAGCGAGCGGAAAAAATGAACACCTATATCTTTCTGTACGAGCTCTGATTTCCCTTATTTTATCTTGGTAATCGTTCCTCCCTATGTAGGTCGGTGTCAACAAAATATTTTCGCATTCGGAGGAGAAAATTGGTGATTGGAATTTCGTGAGAAGATTCCGTCGCAACGAAAAACGCCTTTCTGTTAATGATGTACAGCCCAAATCCTGTATCATTTATTTAACACTCTCTACCATATTTCGCCATAATACAAAACGTGCTGCCTTTCTTTGAACTTTTTCGATGTACTCCGGCAGTCCTATCTGGTAAGGATCCCACACCGCGCAGCAGTATTCCAAAAGAGAAGTAGGTCTGTTACATTTTCTAAGTGTCCTGCAAATAAAACGCAGTCTTTGGTTAGCCTTCCCCATAACACGTTCTATGTGTTCCTTCCAATTTAAGTTGTTCGTAATTGTAATACCTAGGTATTTAGTTGAATTTACGGCTTTTAGATTAGACTGATTTATCGTGTAATCGAAGTTTAACAAGTTCCTTTTAGCACTCATGTGGATGACCTCACACTTTTCGCTTTTCGTTATTTAGGGTCAACTGCCACTTTTCGCACCATTCAGATATCTTTTCTAAATCGTTTTGCAATTTGTTTTGATATTCTGATGACTTTATTAGTCGATAAACCTCAGCGTCATCTGCAAACAACCGAAGACGGCTGCTCAGATTGTCTCCCAAATCGTTTATATAGATAAGGAACAGCAAAGGGCCTATAACACTACCTTGGGGAACGCCAGAAATCACTTCTGTTTTACTCGACGACTTTCAGTCAATTACTACGAACTGTGACCTCTCTGACAGGAAATCACAAATCCAGTCACATAACTGAGACGATATTCGATAAGCACGCAATTATTTCACTACGAGCCGCTTGTGTGGTAGAGTGTCAAAAGCCTTCCGGAAATTCAGAAATACGGAATCTATCTGAAATCCCTTATCAATAGCACTCAACACTTCATGTGAATAAAGAGCTAGTTGTGTTTCACAGAAACGATGTTTTCTAAACCCATGTTGACTGTGTGTCAATAGACCGTTTTCTTCTAGGTAATTCATAATGTTCGAACACAATACATGCTCTAAAATCCTGCTGCATATCGACATTAACGATATGGACCTGAAATTTAGTGGATTACTCCTACTACCTTTCTTGAATATTGGTGTGACCTGTGCAACTTTCCCGTCTTTGGGTACGGGTCTTTCGTCAAGCGAACGGTTGTAGATGATTGTTAAGGAGCTAATGCATCAGCATACTCCGAAAAGAACCTAATTGATACACAGGATTTCGCATAGTTTTACGCTGGCGAACGGGTAGGATTATAGACTTTTGGATGATTCAGAATCCATAGCAGTGTTCTAATCATCGACCAGTAGACAATAAATACAACTTTCCTGTTTTCTATTAAAACCGACTGCGATAAAGAAAACAAAACGTCGCTTTATTGTGTATAAAATTTTCGTTTGAAATTATATGTAAGACGAAAGGATATAACTATACTGGAGAAAAAAAAAAAACATCTAATGGTTTAAATGCAATGATATCGCAAACTGACTACGAGAAGGAAAACTAAATGGTATATTTTTACGATAATTTCTCGATGTCTGTTTTAACGGAAAGCCTGTAATTATTATTTAAAAAAATGTTGTCCATGTCTGAATTTGTATACCATAACCTTCCAAAATTATGAAGCAAATCAAGTAGAAAATTTGCAAGATTTTGGACAACACCCATAAACAACGACTTTAAGTAGTAGTGTAAAAACATACATCTTCTACTACAGCCTTGGTGTATTAATAATATCTCATTTTACTTATAATTTCTCCATTAGTTGTAGCATGTGGTATAAGTTTCGTTTTCTGATTTCCGTATTAGAAATTATACCTAAAATTATGAACACTTCCCGACAGTTCGTTAGTATTGAGACCGTTCATTGTACCCGTAATAGCTTCCGTGAGCTACTACCACCGAGTCTGCCGTGAAAGCACTGGAACGCTTGTTTCTGAAGCCAAAATACCACAATTTTGGCAGACAGCAACTCCCGAGCATATTTTTAAAAATGTGAATTAATAAAAATCAATTAGAAGCCATCAGTTACTTTCCAAATGATAAAATTTTGTATCTATTTCGTATTCGTACTCCCAAATCAAATGGTTCGTCTGAATGTAATAATCTGATGTGAAATTAAATTTTCATCACAATAATGTCACGTTAAACGTTTTTTTGTTTTCAGCTCTTCTATCTTCATCTCAGTTCAAACATTAAACTATAGGCTAAACGTGATTTGCGAGCAAAGAGAACCTGCACTCGGAGGGGGCTCTTGTTTCTATTCTGATCCATTGAATTGAACAGGAAGTTGGCCTTCAGCCCAAATTAACAGGATGTACTCGTAGAATATCAGCTGACGTGTTTCATGTGTAGCTTTTTGTGTATTAGTGTAACAGATGCTACAGGGTTGGTTGTAAAGTTATAACTATCACTTGGGAAAAATTAAATTACGTAACCGGTATTTTGTTTACTTGCAAGTACTTGTGTGCAATTTTGGTATACGTTGAAGTCTCCGTGCCACAGTCCGTTATCACGCTACGACAATAGCGTAGTTCCTCGGTAAAGTAGAGTTGTTGTTGATGTTGTTGTGCTGCTCTCCAAGCAACCTTATTCTGTGCGGCCTCTTTATCTCATAATAACTACTGCAACCTATATCTTTTTGAACCTGCTTACTGTATTCATATCTTGGTCTCCCCCTACGATTTTTAAGCCCCCTCCACCCTCCACTTCCCTCCAATACTAAACTGGTGATCCCCTGATAACTCAGAATGTGTCCTATCAACTCATCCCATCTTCTGGTCAAGCTGTGCCATTTATTGTCTCCTCAATTCTGTTTAGTACCTCCTCATTTGTTACGTAATCAACCCATCTAATCTTCAGTATCTTTCTATAGCACCGCATTTCGAAAGCTTCTATTCTCTTTTTGTCTAAACTGTTCGTCGCCCATGTTTCGCTTCCATACATGGCTACGCTCCAGACAAATATCTTCAGAAAAGACTTTTTAACACTTAAATCTGTATTCTATGTTAACAGATTCTCTTCTTCAGTACTGATTCCCTTGTCATTGCCAGTCTACATTTTATGTCGTCTCCACTTTTGCCATCATCAGTTGTTTTGCTGCCCAAATACCAAAACTCATCTAATACCTTAAGTGTCTCGTTTCCTAATCTAATTCCCTTAGCTTCACCTGACTTCATTCCATTATCCTTAATTTGCTTTTGTTGACGTTCATCTTCTATCGTGCTTTCAAAAGACTTTCCATTCCGTTCAACTGCTCTTCCAAGTCGTTTGCTGTCTCTGATAAAATTACAATGTCATCGGCAAACTTCAAAGATTTTGTTTCTCCTCATTGGACTTTAATTCCTACTCCAATTTTTTGGTTTTCTTTACTGTTTGTTCAATGTACATATTGAATAACATCAGGGATGATCTACAACGTTGTCTCACTCCATTTTCAACCACTGCTTCTCTTTCATGCCCCTCGACTCTTATTACTGCCCTCTGGCTTCTGTAGAAGTTGTAAATAGCCTGTCGTCCCTTGTATTTTACCCCTGCTACGTTTAGAATTTCAAGGAGAGTATTCCAGTCAACATTGTCAAAAGCTTTCTCTAAATTTACAAATGCCATAAATACAGGTTTACATTTCCTTCTAAGATGAGTCGTAGGGTCAATACTGCCTCGCGCATTCCTACATTTCTCCGGAATCCAAACTGATCTTCCCTGAGGTCTGCTTCTACCAGTTTTTCCATTCTTCTATAAAAAATTCGTGTTAGTATTTTGTAACCATGACTTATTAAACTGATAGTTCGGTAATTTTCACCCTTCCCAGCAACTGCTTTCTTTGGAAATGGAATTACTACATTCTTCTTGAAGTCTGAGGATATTTCGTCTGTCTCGTACATCTCGCACACCTGATGGAAGAGTTTTATCATGGATGGCTCTCTCAAGGTTATCATTAGTTCTGACGAAATTTTGTCTACCCCCGGATCCTTGTAGAGTAACGTGCGGTAATTTTTCTCCGAAAGCACCGGAAACGTTACATCTGACTCATCCCAGCTCAGATGCCCTCTTTGGGCTACTGGATTTACAAGAAAAAGTTGCAAAATATCTCTGTTTTTTGTTTCGTTTTTTCGTCGATCAATTATTGTATTTCTTCTGTTATCACAAGTTTTATCACAGTTAGGTTCCTTGTACTTATAAGTGACTGACCAAGTTCTGTGACTGCCAATAGTCAAAGAGAAACACAGCATAAGGGTACAAGGAACATTTGTTGGGAAAAAGAGCCACTAATGTACACAATTCCACTTTTACTGATCATCTGCTAATTTACTTACACAAGCCCTCGGCGCACACCACAGGTGTACATAGCCAGAACATATGGCTCTATTATACTTAATCTGCTTGACTACTGTGTATTTTGAAAACGACATTAAGCTCTCTTTATATTTTGTTTTTAAAATTAACTGTCGTTTTTGTCAATTATTTATTTTATAATGGGCGTATGTTACTGTCCGCGCCTGATAGGCGGCGCAACTCGTTTTCGTGGCAGCAGTCAAAGCCACTGCGACGATCAGTCTAATGTTGCTCCCAGCTGGGCAACGTGGCAAAGGCTACAACGTTATATTTTACTTTTGACAGGAGCATAACTGCTCTAAATTCTGACCACTGCTTTTTAGCAATGTAATTTTACGTAAGTAACCTTTGTGAGTCATGAGAATTGTCATCTTGGTTAACGTGTTTTTTTCTCATACCTGATTTCCTATGTATTGTTTTATAGGATTCAGCAACATTTCATTCTGATGAAGACACCCCTAGTAGGTGTAGAAACCTAGGTCAATGTACCTGTCGTTTATGTGCATACGGTTGGCTGCTTAATCCCATGTTGAAACTAGTATACGGTTGCTGAAAGACAGCCATGTTCAAAAGTGTAAGGAATACAGCATTATTTGACTGAAGCAACTGCCAGCTCAAGGCAGGAAAAGAATCGTGTTGTTTAACAGACGCCATCCAAACAAACATACCATAGTGAAGTAAGAAAAAAAAAACTGAGTTAATGCCTGTCTCTTGGTAGCTAGTAAACTTCTGAAAAAGTGTTGAGTTTTGTTTCATGAAACCGTCTTCTTGAAAAGAGACAACAAATATCCGCAAATGGTGAGAAATATTTTTTCTTTCTTCCGCCTGAAGATAACTATCGGCTATTACATTAATTTTTTTTTGTTGGTAGGGGTGGACTGGTTTTATTGAGCAGAGCTGGAATGCTGTCTGCAAGTCTTGAGCAAGCTTCTACAGTCCGTTAGGTGAAAAGATTTGTGACGTAATCCTGTATAATCTGTCCGCTGTAAATCACTTTTACTATGTGCTACGATCGGTGTGTTCTGTAGCTAGTTTGGTATTCAAAAGTAATATCTTCTCGAATAGCTAATACTGAAGGTGTAAAATTCGAATTATTCTTCAGGCAAAGCGTATCTTTCCAAAGTGTTCATTAGCGGGCACTATAAAGAATATCCCATTTCTTCAACAGTCATGGAACGAATCGTGTAGGTTTGGAAATAATTTAGCCAACCGTGATGTGTAACAGTTATGATTTTTTGGTTGCCCTCCACATTGTTTGTCATCTGAGATACTTGACAGACACCTCCAGATCAAGATAGCTCCTATGTATGGTTTTATTCTAGTATGTTGTTTTCTTATGGAAGTAAAGGTGACACTAAGAGTTGGTAGCGAAAAGTCATATATTAAGGGGGATACTCTAGAGAATATGTATCAGTCGGTTAAAACAATGATATATGTGAGAGCGTTTGAAGCTTTGGAGGGAGAAAGAAATGGGCAAAGAAAGGAGGAATCCATGGATCCATGGTGGAATGAGGAAATACAGAAATTGGTTCAAAATGGTTCAAATGGCTCTGAGCACTAAGGGACTTAACATCTGAGGTCATCAGTCCCCTAGACTTACAATTACTTAAACCTAACTAACCTAAGGACAACACACACATCCATGCCCGAGGCAGGATTTGAACCTGCGACCGTAGCAGTCGCGCGGTTCCAGACTGAAGCGCCTAGCACGATTATAGGGAGAATCTTAAACGAAAGAAATGAGATTGAGGCTATAATATCTGAAAAAGAGAATGGTTTTAGACCAGGGCGCTCATGTATTGACAGAAAGTTCACATTCCGGAATCTAATAGAGAAGAGAATTTCCAAAGGGGTAGAGACCAATTTAGTCTTCGTGGGGCTGCAGGAGGCCTATGATACGGTACCACGAAATAGTCTAGGACGATCATGAAGAACAGTGGCGTGACAACTACTTACTTCAAAACAGTTAAACCTGTACTGACTGTGTGAGTGCTATCAAAGTTGGAAATTCAGTGCCACCGGTGTTTCGTGCTACGAAAGGGCTAGGTCAAAGGTGTGCTACAGCACTGATACTATTTAAAAGCACTAAAAGCGTAGAAGAGCAAATGTGAAGCTATGGGAGTCCCTGTAGTGGACGAACTGTACACAAATCTCTTCGGTGATGACCAAGTCATTGTTAAGGAGACCAGGACAACGCCAAGTACATGCTTCGGAAGTTAAAAGAGGAATATGTAAAGCGCGATCTCACAATTAGCTTAAGAAAAACCCCATATTTGAAGAGTTTAGTAAAAGCTAGTCAGTAGTACAGTTTTATGTTTATTCTCTAGCGGTTTCTAATGTTACAATCATCTTCATGGAGAAAAACATTGTAAATCAATGGACCAACAATACATTTCCGTCATATATGGGGTATACAAATGTAGAACATGTATAACGTTCATGATAGTCTGTCTTAACACAGTCCGTGTAAACACTCTGTGCCTTGGCACAATTACGTTAGAGCACATTTGGTGATACCTTCACACTTAATATCTCAAACCCGGCGACTTTACCGTAAGGGATCTGGAGTTTGGTACCAGTAAGACCAGCGGATGTAAACCTTTTAAGTATTTGGATGTTATGAGATCATCAAACGGAAAAAGTGAAGATGACAAAAATAAAAAATAGGGAAGGGCAGGAGGGACGTACGACAACTGAACTAGGTCCTTTGGAATAATTTGTTGGAGGCGAAGTTGTGGCATCTCCAAGTTGGCATCTACAAAGGATGAGCCATAGGCTATGGCCAAAGAATGTGTGGCGGTGAACCACAGAGGAAAGAAGAAAGTATGGGCGATCTAGGAGGAGCTGGAGTGGAGAGGTCCGGGAGGTGATGCCAGAGGACTACAAGAAGGAGATTGGCACGATCGGAGGAAGTCGAAACGGAGAGCGAGAAGCGACGCGAGCAAGAGGATACTCGCAATATGGCCCGCCGCTGTGAGCGAGCAGCTCTACGCCCTTCAGTCTCGACCGCTACGGTCGCAGGTTCGAATCCTGCCTCGGGCATGGATGTGTGTGATGTCCTTAGGTTAGTTAGGTTTAAGTAGTTCTAAGTTCTAGGCGACTGATGACCTCAGAAGTTAAGTCTCATAGTGCTCAGAGCCATTTGAACCATTTTGAAATCGGAATATGATGATAAGATTCTAAAGTGTGGGGAAAATAAAAGTGTCCCGGACGGGTGGATACGATTGGATGTGAATGTATGGTCATAACCACAGCCCGTGACGTGCACACTACGTGTACGTACGCCACGTGATCCACACCGACTCAGAGCGTAGTGCGGTCTGAGTTAGTGTGTTAGTGAGAGTGGAGCAGTGAAAATGGGACAGGTGTACGTTCTCACAGTGGATTCAGATGGTTCAAATGGCTCTGAGCACTATGGGACTTAACTTCTGAGGTCATCAGCCCCTAGAACTCAGAACTAATTAAACCTTTAATAACCTAAGGACATCACACACATCCATGCCCGAGGCAGGATTCGAACCTGAGACCGTAGCGGTCGCGCGGTTCCAGACTGTAGCGCTTAGAACCGGTCGGCCACTCCGGCCGGCACTCACAGTGGGGCGGCGGGTGGTAGTTGAGGAAAGTTACGTGACAACAAAGTCTTGGAAATGATGTGTTCAGCTGTTTACTGAAAAGCTTAATGATGTCAAAATGCCACGTAATGGTTAGTCCGAAAATGGCGTCAGACGGGATCTATTTTGAACAAGTGAAAAAAAAAAAACATTCCGAAGCGTGGCTGGAACTGACCAGAAACTGCTTCAGAGTCGTACCTAAGCAACCCGACGGCCGTCGCAAGAGACCGGATGCATCACGTCGATCGGGCGGACGAATACTCCGCCTGGAACCACGGTCTGGTCGGGGCCCTAGCTGGCCACCCAGGTCACCTCACCTGCCAGTGTGCGATTACTTTGTGTGAGTAGCCCTCAAGTCTAAGGTGTATGGCAACAACCTAGTATTCTTCAAGAACTGCAGCAGAACATTGCGAATCATATTGTATCACTTCCAGCAGCCCAGCTTCGATCCGCCTTCAGGAACTTGCTGACCAGGGCCCAAAAGTGCCAAGATATGAATGCTGGTCACTTTCAACATCTGTTTTCTACATCTACATCCACATTTATACTCCGCAAGCCACCCAACGGTGTATGGCGGAGGGCACTTTACGTGCCACTGTCATTACCTCCCTTTTCTGTTCCAGTCGCGTATGGTTCGCGGGAAGAACGACTGCCGGAAAGCCTCCGTGCGCGCTCGAATCTCTCTAATTTTACATTCGTGATCTCCTCGGGAGGTATAAGTAGGGGGAAGCAATATATTCGATACCTCATCCAGAAACGCACTCTCTCGAAACCTGGACAGCAAGCTACAACGCGACGCAGAGCGCGTCTCTTGCAGAGTCTGCCACTTGAGTTTGCTAAACGTTTCCGTAACGCTGTCACGCTTACCAAATTACCCTGTGACGAAACGCGCCGCTCTTCTTTGGATCTTCTCTATCTCCTCTGTCAACCCGACCTGGTACGGATCCTACACTGATGAGTAATACTCAAGTATAGGCCGAACGAGTGTTTTGTAAGCCACCTCCTTTGTTGATGGACTACATTTTCTAAGGACTCTCCCAATGAATCTCAACCTGGCACCCGCCTTACCAACAATTAACTTTATATGATCATTTTACTTCAAATCGTTCCGTACGCATACTCCCAGATATTTTACAGAAGTAACTGCTACCAGTGTTTGTTCTGCTATCATATAATCATACAATAAAGGATCCTTCTTTTTATGTATTCGCAATACATTACGTGTGTCTATGTTAAGGGTCAGTTGCCATTCGCTGCACCAAGTGCCTATCCGCTACAGATCTTCCTGCATTTCGCTGCAATTTTCTAATGCTGCAACTTCTCTGTATACTACAGCATCATCCGCGAGAAGCCGCATGCAACTTCCGAGACTATCTACTAGGTCATTTATATATATATTGTAAAAGCAATGGTCCCATAACACTCCAATGTGGCACGCCAGAGGTTACTTTAACGTCTGTAGACGTCTCTCCATTGAGAACAACATGCTGTGTTCTGTTTGCTAAAAACTCTTCAATCCAGCCACACAGCTGGTCTGATGTTCCATAGGCTCTTACTTTTTTTATCAGGCGACAGTGCGGAACTGTATCAAACGCCTTCCGGAAGTCAAGGAAAATGGCATCTACCTGGGAGCCTGTATCTAATATTTTCTGGGTCTCATGAACAAATAAAGCGAGCTGGGTCTCACACGATCGCTGTTTCCGGAATCTATGTTGATTCCTACAGAGTAGATTCTGTATTTCCAGAAATGACATGCTACACGAGCAAAGAACATGTTCTAAAATTCTGCAACAGATCGATGTCAGAGATATAGGCCTATAGTTTTGCGCATCTGCTAAACGACCCTTCTTAAAAACTGGAACTACCTGTGCTCTTTTCCAATCAGTTGGAACCTTCCGTTCCTCTAGAGACTTGCGGTACACGGCTGTTAGAAGGGGACAAGTTCTTTCGCGTACTCTGTGTAGAATCGAATTGGTATTAGTCAGGTTGGTACTGTATTTTCTTTCCCCAACTGTGTTTCTTTGTACCCTGTAACTCTGTTGTCCGGGCCACTTATTTTGCCCCACTCTATATATGATTCACTAGTTTCAACAATAATTTCATCCGTCAGTATAAGCTTTGCCTGGACTAACCGAGAAGAAAAAAAAAGGCTCAAATGGCTCTGAGCACTACTTAAACCTAACTAGGCTAAGGACATCACACACATCCATGCCCGAGGCAGGATTCGAACCTGCGACCGTAGCAGTCGCATGGTTCTAGACTGAAGCACCTAGAACCGCTCGGCCACAGCAGCCGGCAAAATGCGTATGAGAAGACAATTCGCAACAGGATGATCCCAGTTTCAAACGTCATCGCGGCTCCGAACGATTCATTGCGTCACCTCGTCTGTGCTAGAGACTAGGCCAACTCTTAATGCCTTGGCCGTGGCGCCTCAGGATGAGGCTGGACCACGCCTGTTGTGGTTGTTTTGTCGCGGACTGGCCAGTGGGCAGCGCCTCCGCTTGGCTGTCCCGTGCTCTCCTTGCAGCGTTCTTGCCGGCTCTGGTAACGGCAACGACATGATGGGGCACTCGTGCAGCCGACCGAGAACGAGCCTCCGTGAGCTCACAGCAGAGAAAGCCAGCAATCGAGTCCTGGAGGAGTTTTGAGAGCACGTTTTCATTGTGCCTTCTCCATTATACAGACAACTCATCGATATCTGTTTCCGGGAACTTTTGTCCATCCACACTTGTATATTTCTTGAAAAAATTGGTATGTTGGATACTAAATAAAACGTGTTAAAACAGTCAGTAATCGTCTGTTCTTTGCTCTTCTGAGGTCGCCGACTCACTGAGGATCTGCTGAAACGTTTGAGTTCAGCGAATTATGCTATTAGGGTCACTGCAAATTTTGGTGACATACATCTGAGTAAATTAGCTTACCACGCCTATTTGCATTCTCTGTTTTCGTATGGCATCATATTCTGGGGTAACTCATCATTGAGTAAAAGAGCGTTCATTGCACAAAAGCGTGTAATCAGAATAATTACTGAAGCTCATCCAAGATCATCCTGCAGACACTTATTTAAAGAGCTAGAAATCTTCACTGTAGCCTCACAATATATATATTCACTTATGAAATTTGTTATTAACAATCCGAACGAATTCAGAAGTAATAGCAGTGTACATGGCTACAACACTAGGAGAAAGGATGATCTTCACTACTCAAGGTTAAATCTAACTTTGGCTCAGAAGGGGGTATATTATGCTGCCACAAAAGTCTTTGGTCACTTACCTAATAGCATCAAAAGTCTGACAGATAGCCATATAGCATTTAAAAGGAAATTAAAGGAATTTCTTTATGGCAACTCCTTCTACTCATTAGATGAATTTTTGGATATAGTAAGTGGGTAATTTCCCAATCCCACAAAAAATAAAAAATAAAAAAATAAAAAGAAATAAAAATATTGAGTGTCATGTAATATTTTGTCTAATGTAATATCTTGTATAGACACCTTTTATTAACCTGACACGTTCCACATCATTACGAAGTGTCGTATTCATGATCTATGGAACAAGCACTAATCTAATCTAATCTAATTTTCAGTTAATACGGCTGTAATACGATTCTTTAAAGAATCGAACACCCATGTATAAAACAGTTTAAAACGTCTGATTACTTTGCAAATGATTTGACGTGTTAAGTATGTGAATGCTTTGTGGTTGAAGAGACAAAACCCAATGTACGCTGGATTTAGTAGTTTGTTGGAAATAGCTAAGTGCTCTTATTATCAAACACTGGGTGAGTACAGTCCAGTAATTTTTAAGAAAAGCTCGTTTTTCCCGCATCTGAATGTTTATGACGCCATATCTTCTAAACTATGAGTCGCAGAATGATATGATATGTGTATTTCTTGTACATTTAGTAGTATCCGCGCGTACTGTCTCCAAAATGTTTTGTCAATAGAGGCGGGCCCACATTTTAGCAAGATTGTTTCAGTTACGCAGTAGAAGTTTCGCTGGTAGGCCCTTACGTGTCCTCGATACAATCCCAATTTCTACCCATGCAATTTTCGTATTTTTGGAGCTCTGAAGAAAGACATTCGTCGCCTTCAATTTGTTCTGGATGAAGAGGTGCACGCTTGGATGTAACCATGGTTCGGTACGCCACCGCAAACATTTTTCGATTAAGGTCTCGCAGTGTGATGAATGAAATAACAGTTTCGGCGGTTATTTTAGAAATAATAAACAGCTTACTTAGTTTTTTCCACCTGTCTTATTTTCATTTGACTGTCCCATTATAAATAATTAGACAAATTTCTTTAGTGATGTAAATTAAATAGTCTTTTACGTTCGCGAAGAAATTAGTCAGCATTCATTAAGATTGTTGTCTATCAGTTTTTGATGCATTTGCCTCACCATGTTACTTTATTAGCATTGTCTATAAAATTCATTAAGATTGTTGTCTACCAGTTTTTGATACATTTGTCTGGCCATGTCAGTATTGTCTATAAAATAATCAGCGGGAAAGTTTCTTCTACTGCTTAGTTAACGCCTTCCTAGGGTTGATGTGCTTTCATTGTTCAAATCACATACCTCATGCACACTTAAAGCTTCAGCGAAGTTGTAACCATCTCTGGAGCGGCAGCAGTTGTGAAGGGTACAGCAATATTTGAAAGTGCTTATAGTAAAGTTGAAATTTATATTAAATTTCCTTTACTTCACGTCTATGGTCATAAATTTTTATGTCTTCAAACTACCGGTTTCGGTCTATAATGACCATCTTCAGATCTGTTTTATTGAAACATGTCCTAATATACTGAAGCCATTTCTTTCTTTTTCCTATTTCATTACTGGTTGCATTTCAATCTGGTAGTGCTGTACGATTTTTGTTGCGATGTCGCCGCGTGAGTGCAGGAACAATTTCTGACGCTACGAGCACATGCTGTTGTTACTCGCTCGTGTGCATCGAGCCTCAAGTGTTATCCTGAGGGCAGCATTTACAGTCAACCACTTCTGTGCCGTACGTTGCGCGCCAGTTTGGCGCTTCCGGTTGCGTGATGCTGGTCGAAGTCCTATTCACCAGCGGCCTACTCCTAGCTCTCAGACAAAGAACAGGGGACAGAATGGAAGGTCCTGAATAACATCTGTGCCGCTAATGGCCCCTGCACGCTTAGAGGAAGCCCCCCCTCCATAAATTACGGACCGTTTAAAAGAGCCCGCCGGGCAGCAGTTCGTGTTCCCTGGTAGTCATTTGCCACCTGTCATAAGCTACGCGGAATTACGTTGCAGTTTAGCATCTGCTGATGAATGGCGCGGAGAGCACAATTACGCTCAAGGCGTGATGAGACGTCAAAAATCACTTGCCCGGAGCGACTGGTTCTAGAGTCTTTTGCAGAACGGGAAAAATTGAGCTTTGAAAGGAGTACTTCTGTGTCCTCAATAATTACTCAAAGTAAGTAACAAAAATAATATCAGTAAATAATAGAAAAAACCGGACAAGTGCGTGTAAGACTCGCGCTCTGGGGGTTCCATACGAACTTAATTATGTATATAGATAGTTTGTATATAGGTTTGGAGGAGTGATTTTGCGAGTATCAAAATATGTGATTAAATGAACGTATCTTTAGATTGGATTGACCTAGAAGCTTAAATCTTTTACACCGCTTGGTATTTGACATGAACTTCATACGTCTAGCCGTTCCAGAGAAGAAGGGGGTGTTGACAGACGGACAGACTGACACACGGCCAACGAAGTGGTCCTATAGGGGTACCCTTTTTACCGACTAAGATATGGAATCCTGAAAAATACCAATATTTAACGAATATGGTACACGACAAAAAATAGTCTGAAAAACTCCAACGCCGCATACATCTGAAAATTGAAAGAAGAGCAGTCCGTTTTGTGCTAACACCAAGTAGGTAAGAAGGTGTCACAGACTTGGTAAGCGAGTTGGGGTGGCAATGATTAAAAACTCTCCGACCGAACAGGCCTTGGAAGGCCCAAGGGTACCGACCGGCTGCCGTGTCATCCTCAGCCCATAGACGTCGCTGGATGCGGATATGGACGGGCATGTGGTCAGCACACCGCTCTCCCTGCCGTATGTCAGTTTACGAGGCCGGAGCCACTGCTTCTCAATCAAGTAGCTCCTCAGTTTGCCTCACAAGGGCTGAATGCACCCCGTTTGCCAACAGCTCTCTGCAGACCGGATGGTCGCTCACCCAAGCACGACAGCGCTTAACTTCGGTGGTCTGACGGTAACCGGTGTTACCACTGCGGCAAGGCCGTTGGCCAACGATTAAAACAAAGGCGTTTTTCGTTGTGGCGCAATCTTTCCACGAAATTTCAGTCACCAACTTTCTCCTCTGAATGCCGAAAAATTTTGTTGGCTCCCATCTAGGGAGAAATGACGATCGTGTTAAGAGAAATCAGTGCTCGGACGAGAAGGCGTAGATTCTCTTTCTCCCTGAGAACAGAACAGAGAGAAATAATATAAAAATGACTCGGCCAAACACCGAAATATGAACAGTAGAGTAATGATGTGGATGCAGATACAGAGAGTGAGGCACAAGTTACTTTTGTATAAATAAACGAATAGTTACAGAAGATTAACTCCCTACAGACAGATTGGGTGGCTATATAATGATAATATAATAGTAAGTTATGAAACAGTTTTGTTTAGTAACACCCAAACTTGTTCAAATACTGTTGAACAATCTATAATGGACCATGCCATCTATGCGAAACGCAATTCTCTACATCCCCACTCGATATCTTCCAGGTGGCTCTTGGGCCCGCAGTAGCGTTCTCGCTTCCCGAGCACGGGGTCCCGGGTTCGATTCCCGGCGGGGGCAGGGATTTTCACCTGACTGGAGATGACTGGGCGTTGTTGTGTCGTCTTCATCATCATCATTCATCCCTATTACGGTCGGAGGAAGGCAATGGCAAACCACCTCCACTAGGTTCAAAATGGTTCAAATGGCTCTGAGCACTATGGGACTTAACTTCTAAGGTCACCAGTGCCCTAGAACTTAGAACTAGTTAAACCTAACTAACCTAAGGACATTACACACATCCATGCCCGAGGCAGGATTCGAACCTGCGACCGTAGGCGTCACACGGTTCCAGACTATAGCGCCTAGAACCGCTCGGCCACACCGGATCTCCACTAGAACCTTGCCTAGTACGGCGGTGCGGGTCTCCAGCATCGTTCCCCTACGCTCTGTTAAGGAGGATGGGACTCCATCATCATCTTCCTGGCAGTAGATTGCAATAGCTAGATTTCATATTCTTAAATTTCCGAAGGACGTTTGACACTTCATTATATTGTTAGACTAATGACAAAGTTTCGTTGAGACAGGATATCTTTATAGATATACGGTGGATGTATGAGTTTTTGACTAATAAAAGGCGAATGTTTAACAGAAGCTAAAGTAATATGGGGATTGTCCCAAGAGTTGCGTGTTGCGATCTGAAGTACATATAAGTTCACCACATAGAGTCCTACAGCAGGAGCTTCTCTCGCTCTAGTTGTTCCTGTTACGAACCCGGGTACGTTCTCAATTCGCCTTCGGCTCGGAACCACCTCCGAGCTGCGCGGAAGCGCCAGCGAAGTGTTCAACAGAAACGTAACACGAAGCGCCGAGTCAAATATCGCACATGAACCACGCGGCACACAGCACAATTATATTGTTCACTAAGGATGTTGCAGTATATAGCAAAGTTTCGTCGTCAGTAGTTCGTAATGGAATGCAGCAGAAAATTAGGGCATAATTCCATTTGACGGTAATGAATGGAAGCTCTCTTTGAATATGGATAAATACAAGAAAATGTCCATAACGAAAAGGAACAATCTGACAAAACAAAACCCTGGGGACTAAATACACTACTGGCCATTAAAATTGCTACACCAAGAAGAAATGCAGATGATAAACGGGTATTCATTGGACAAATATATTATACTAGAACTGACATGTGATTACATTTTCACGCAATTTGGGTGCATAGATCCTGAAAATCAGTACCCAGAACACCCACATATGGCCGTAATAACGGCCTTGATACGCCTGGGCATTGAGTCAAACAGAGCTTGGATGGCGTGTACAGGTACAGCTGCCCATGCAGCTTCAACATGATACCACAGTTCATCAAGAGTAGTGACTGGCGTATTGTGACGAGCTAGTTGCTCGGCCACCATTGACCACACGTTTTCAGTTGGTGAGAGATCTGAAGAATGTGCCGGCCAGGGCAGCAGTCGAACATTTCTGTATCCAGAAAGGCCCGTACAGGACCTGCAACATGCGGTCGTGCATTATCCTGCTTTTATTTTATTTAGCGTATGGCTATACATGCAACATTAATACATCAAGTGTTAGACATTAAAATCTTATAACAATCATAAATATAATTTATGTTTATATTGGTCAGTTAAAAGGCTATATCGAGGTTTGAGATCCATTCTAGCGCCGATGGGGATGCCTCCAGGAAGTCGGACCAGTTCCCTGCATATGCTCGCAAGGAGCATTCACCATGGATGTGTTGGATCGTCTGTCTAGGGGCACCGCAGTCGCATTCTGGTGACATCGCTCTTCACCATTTGTGTAGTGAATCCGCACACCTGCCATGTCCAGTACGTATTCGATTTAATGCGGACCATGTTTTCCGTGTTAGTTCCATTCCAGAGATGTTGCAGTTATAGCTCTCAAACCAGGTCTGTAGTTGGTCATTTGTCTTTTGGTTCCAATCTAGTCTCCATTGTTTCATGTGGTCATAGTTATTATTTTGAAGCTGCTCAGCTGAAATGTAGGGTTTCGCAGGGATCGAATGAAGGGTAGAGCCACGGAACGTAACACGTCTGAAATGTAACATCCACTGTTCAAAGTGCCGTCAATGGGAAGAAGAGATGACCGAGACGTGTAACTAATGGGACCCCATACCATCACGCCGGGTGATACGCCAGTATGGCGATGTCACCAAACACAGATGCGACCATCATGATGTTGTAAAGAGAACCTGGATTCATCCGAAAAAATGACGTTTTGCCATTCGTGCACCCAGGTTCGTCGTTGAGTACACCATCGCAGGCGCTCCTGTCTGTTCAAATGGTCCAAATGGCCATGAGCACTATCCGACTTAACTTCTGAGGTCATCAGTCGCCTAGAACTTAGAACTAATTAAACCTAACTAACCTAAGGACATCACACACATCCATGCCCGAGGCAGGATTCGAACCTGCGACCGCTCCTGTTTGTGATGCAGCTTCAAGGGTAACCGCAGCCATGGTCTCCGAGCTGATAGTCCATTCTGCTGTGAACGTCGTCGAACTGTTCGTGCAGATGGTTGTTGTCTTGCAAGCGTCCCCCCATCTGTTGACCCAGGGATCGAGACGTGGCTGCACGATCCGTTACAGCCATGCGGATAAGATGCCTGTCATCTCGACTGCTACTCGTACGAGGCCGCTGGGATCCAGCACGGCGTTCCGTATTACTCCCCTGAACCCACCGATTCCATATTCTGCTAACAGTCATTGGATCTCGACCAACGCGAGTAGCAATGTGACGATACGATAAACCGCAATCGCGATAGACTACAATCCGACCATTATCAAAGTCGGAAACGTGATGGTACGCATTTCTTCTCCTTACGCGAGGCATGACAACAACGTTTCACCAGGCAACGCCGGTCAACTGCTGTTTGTGTATGAGAAATCGGTTGGAAACTTTCCTCGTGTCAGCACGTTGTAGGTGTCGCCACCGGCGCCATGTGAATGCTCTGAAAAGCTAATCATTTGCATATCACAGGATCTTCTTCCTGTCGGTTAAATATCGCGTCTGTGGCGCGTCATCTTCGTGGTGTAGCAATCTTAATGGCCAGTTGTGTAATTATAAGTGAAACTATCATACGATATGGAATAGGGCGAAAATGTAAAATTAGTAGTATGGAAGGCGAATGGAACCTTTGTTGATTTTCCAGTATTTGTCAAGTAGGCATGACAATGGACATCTAACGAATCCACAGACGCGGTAATAGAAGATGACGTTGCTTTCGCGAGTAAAGCAGATGATAAACGTCGTGGTCCTTAGGCGAGATGTACGCTGGGTTCTGTAGAAACGTTCTGCAGTCTGAGATTCAGTAGAATAATCCTCAGCGAATGTAGTTCCAGTGCAAAGTAAACAGTTTACGTAACACTCGTTCGACCAATACGAGAATATTACCCGTCAGTATAGGGTCCCCATCACGGAGATGCCCAGCCGAGTCCAGCAGCAGACGCTGCAAGAGAGGCGTTCTACATCACGGTATAGTCTACAGTTAAATCTCCGAGAGCGTACATTCTTAGAAGCGTCAAGCAATGTATGGTTTTCTCCTACGTATATCTCGCGGAAAGATCGTAATGGTCAGATTAGAAACATTCGTGTCCACACGGAGGCTTGTCAGCTATCGTTCTTCCTACGAGCTGTACGCGACTGGGGCAGGAAAAGGAGGCAGTGGCACTGGTACATAAAGTACCCTTCACCACGCACGTTAAGTTGGCGTGGGAGTATAGATGCAGACGCAGATGTAGAAACGCTTAAGAGAACCTGCATTTGCGACAGACTGCAGAACGATTCTACCGCCACCAGGCCACCAGTGTACATCCCGCCTAAGGACTGCGAAGATAACAGAACGTATCGGTGCTAGTATGGAAGCGTACAGACACTCATTTTTCCCGCGCTCCGTTAGCGAGTGGAATACAAACGGTAATAATTGGCGGTGGTTGAAGGTACCTCCGCCCTGAACAGCTTGGTGGCTTGGGAATTATATACTTAGCTGTAGACGCAGATGTAACAGAAATGATCAGGGAGATTAAACAGGACTTTTTTTAAAAAAAAAAGCAACGAAGTTCTCGCGAAACCCTGTTGCGTTAACTTAGAGAACCAGAATTCGAAGAAAGAAGTTGCTTCCAGCATACATCTTCCGCAGTGATAAGAAGAAGAATAAAGATTCGGCGGGGTACGGAGCCGTATAGTCATCGCTCCCTCGTTCATTGTGCGATTGAAGTGAAACAGAACATTAAAAAGTCCTGCTCATCGCACCCTGTACAGTGGCTTATGAAATATATATGTAGATGGAGACCCGAAAAACGTAAAAATTAAATAACAAACGCAGACAAGGCCTTCTGGGAACATAGAGGCCATCGTAATTAACATTCAGATAAAACGGCCAGAGGCCACACACAGTTTTATTCAGTATTAACGGTTTCGCTAGTTAGGCGTGACCATCATCAGATAATCGTTGCCCTGGTGGCAACACATTCGTGCCTATTAAATATCTTCAGTCATTTGTTGGCAAAATAAATTATTACGCAGAAATTTATTCTAAACACCGCTCAGATCCGCAGACGTTTTAAAAATGAACAGTCTCACGAGGCTTTTCGCGAGTTTCCACATTATCTGAAATCCGCTCCTTGTTGCTGCTAATGACCCATCAAACAACCTCATCCTTGTATATCAACATGGCACCAGCAACGTTCTTTTCCTCAAAAGCGATGACAGGCTCCCATCACATTCGCGTCTAAAACACTTCAACTCAGATTAATTACACTTGGTGTCCTAAAGTTCCACACATTTTATTGCAAAAAGTTTCATCTCATAACGGGCCATAAACCATTAATTTCCTTGTTCGATGCTAAGAACCGCCTTCCAGAAAAAAACGGCACTCTTCCTCAACAGCTACAACCATTAAGTTCGCTGTGGGCCTAAAGCACAACATGGTATCGCTAATGCCTTATCCAGACTACCTATGGGCCAGATACCATGTTGGATTTTCAGGAAACTACCTTACAAAACCGTCTACTAGAGTTCCCGTAACTGCTCCCGTAATTGTAAAGGATACAGCCAAGGGCCTTATCCGCAAACTAGTTATGAAATATCCGGAGTGAAATTTTCATTCTGTAGCGGAGCGTGCGCGGATATGAAACTTACTGACGGATTAAAGCTGTGATCCAGACCGAGATTCGAACTTGGGACCTCCGCTCTACCGACTAAGTCAGCTAAGCCCTACTCACGATCCTTCATCGCAGCTTTGCTTCCGCCAGTCCCTCATCTCCTATCTTCCGAACTTCACCGTTCTCCTGCGTACCTTCTGTAAAAAAAGGATAGTGCGGAGAAATGGCTTATTTAAGCCGGGGCAATCGTTTATTGAATGAATCTTTCACTTTGCAGCGGAGTGTGCGCTGGTATGAGTAGGGCTTCGGTAGTTTAGTTGGTAGAGTACTTCCTCGCGAAAGGCAAAGATCCCGGGTTCGCGTCACGGTCCGGCACACAATTCTAATCTGCCGGGAAGTTTTCATATCAGCGCACATTCCACTGAAGAGTGAAAATTTCTTTTTGGGAACAATTCCCCAGGCTACGGCTAAGCCATGTCTCAGCTAAGTCGCACAAGTTACGCAGGAGAACTTCCGTGAGGTTTAGAAGATAGGAAATGAGGTAGTGGCAGAAGAAAGACTGTGGGGATGGGTCGTGAATCGTGCCTGGGAGCTCAGTCGTTAGATCACTTGCCTGCAAAAGGGAAAAGTCCCCGAGTCTGAGTCCCGATCCGGCACATTGTTTTAATCCGCCAGGAGTTATGAACTACATTCGCGTAGATTGGTCAGAACACCTCCCACCCGACACCCTTAAAGAACTCCGCACATATTTTTCTCTACAAGCCAGGGTCCATATGCTACAAAGAATACTGATGATGGCATCGAAGAACGACGACTGCCGTGTGATCATCCCGCCGCCACTGCGTCAGCACGTATAACCCCCCTGCACGCTGACTACCGTGACACACACGTAGACGTTCCCGAGTCGGCACGCCTACTGGCCCGGCAACACGCATGACTTCTAGAAGACAGACCGCTCCTGCGAGACCTGTTCGTCAACCCAGTCAGTGACGTCGCATCGTTTCCACAGGTGGCCAACACCGCAGTGGGCTTTGCTGGTCACCGGCCCCTTCTTTAGGCAGATTCAGCTCATCATCATAGACTCATTTTCGAGCTTTATGTAACTGGAATGTCAAATACCACAGTGGGGGAGGCAATAAGCGCTTTGCAGAAAATATTCGCCATTGAAGGTTCTCCCAGAAACAATTGTTGTGAACAATGGTCCTCAGTTTTCATTCAGTATGTTCCAGGATTCCTTCTCTCGGAACTGCGTAATGCACCTGACAACGGCGATTTTCCCCCTGGCATTTAATGCTAAAGCGGAATGGATCGTCTGCATCTTTAAGGTGCACATGTTTCCGAAGGTGATATGCTGTCTTCTGCACCCAAGGCCGTGTTTCTGACCCGGTTCCTGGCCACACTGATAACAAGGCGCATTGCGGCAGAAATCCTGCATGGCTGCCGACACTGGACACTTCGGGCATACTGAGGTTTACAACACACGCATGATAGTCCAATTATCGCCCTTGCTATGCTCTGGGCACAACGGCTTGGACTCGCGCATTCGGGAGGGTCTCAGATTCGACACCAGGCATTTTAAGAGCAGCCTGGGGACGAAAAATGATGACGGTGGACGCCAATGGCGCCATGCTAGTACGGCATGCCAACCACCTGCTGTTGCTGAAAGTGTATGACGCACTAGTCATATTCTGAAAGCCAGAAACAAACTTTAGCACTTTGTTGACACTCAGTAGCCCAACATTCGAAAACAGAACTGGCTGAACAGTCACACCGTGCTCTATTATACTAACTGATGATCATAATTTTAAAAAAATGGACATAATTCCAGAAAGCTTCCCAAAATCAATTAAAAAGCATCATGTAACAAATTCTACTCATGATGTTAATATAAGGTCCATGGCCGAATTCTGTATTCAGTATTTGGCTACTTTGACCATTAAACATAAATTTAACACATACAAATATGAAACCTTCCACTATCAATTAAAAAACATTAATACAAGAAGCTTACTCATAATATACATTAGTAATTTAGCTACTGAAAATTTCCAGCCTTTTAAAATCACAAAAGATTTTTTAACTTGGAGGAAAATTAATTAAATAAGATGTCGACTTGAGGAAAATTAATTAAATAAGATGTCGACTGTTTCTGTGACGACAGCCAATATTTGCAAGCAGGATTAGTAATTTTGGAAAATTTCGTTGTTGCAAGACTCAAACGCAATGAAAAAATTTACGGCTACGTACATAGGTTTTTAATTCTTCATTTGAATGTCCCACAAATTTTATCATATTCTACCCAGGACAAACAAACAATTATTTAACATTTACCCACCCCTCTGACCAGTCAGCTTCCCAAATTACTCATACCACCTCTGTCTGGGTTCCAAGTCAACAAAGCACTTTTGGCAATAAGCAAGTTTAGCAATACCGTGAAGGTACGAAACAGCTCGCCATACCTCAAAGTGCCATTCGATTGAAAGCTGTGTAAATGAACGCACTAGTTCCCTGAAACACCTTTTCCCAAAAGCTTTACGGTCAGCGGCGTCGTCAATATCTCATCACGTTTCTAGCAGAAACACGTTCGTAATACAGTTCCACTGTGCTCTTCAACAGGACCACTTCCTTTGACGGGACTTAAATCCGGAACCCTCGATTAGAACGGTCACAATGCCTGAAAGGTTCCAAAAGTCGACATTATGTACATTCGTCCACCGTAGTCGACAACCATTTGGCGTCTTCTTCATCCACAATGGCAACATTCATTTTATGTGCCTTCCTTGGCATACCACGGACCCGCTGTGACACCTGCACGAAGTCCAAACACTGTTTTTGTTCACTCTCGCCAGCAGGCCCACTCTATGGCTCTTCCTTTGTTAGCACGCGCAGCAGGACTCGTCGTCGCTGACCAGTGACCACTTTCCAACCAATACCGACTGTCCTTGAAATCCCTGGACTAGCAGGACAGAGCGGGTGAGGTTATATTTGTGGAAAGGGGCCAAAATAAGTTGCTGGCACTTACACTCAACATATAAATTTTATTAGTTAAAATACACAATAACATATGCAAGAATTAAAAACTCTCAAGGTTTTAACGAAAGAGCTCCTTTGATTTGATTTAAATCGGCTGAAAGCCACATACGAAAATCCAGGGCCCAATGCCTGAGCAAGGAATTGAGGTACATGACTTATTCTGGAAGTTTCACTTCTTTCAAAAAAAATTTTTTACTTCAATAAAAATGGGGGGGAAGGCCACACATTAAGCAAGAACAGTGTTACGGCTTAATGCCAAAACAAAGATTTTCAGTGTTAATTCTAAATAGGCTGAAAATTCGGCTGAAGGCCGCATATCAACAAACAATTTAACGGCTTAAGGCCTAGGAAGAAGAGCTTCCAATTTGAAAAGGCTGAAGACCTTATCTTTAAATATTTCGTGTAAAACTCGGCTGAAGGCCTCATACTAAACAATAACAATCTTATGACTTAAGGGCAAGACAAAGATTTTGAATTTCGATTAAGGAGAGATTAAAACTCGGTTGAAGGCCACACACACCATGCAGACAACAGTTTTACGGATTAAGGCCTAAAAGAACAGCCTTGCAATTTAAATAAGCTAAAACTCGGCTGAAGGCCACACACAGTACTTAAAAATAAAAGGAAATAACTATGTAAAATAGAAGGAGCGGCGCTCAGAAGGTTCCAGGGGTCGGCCTGGGAAGTAACACTAACGCACGCTTAGGTGAGACAGGCAGCCCGACCGACAATCTCTTAATCAGAAGGCAACACGACCAAGCGACGGTTCACGACCGACCGATAATCTGACCGATTTCTAACTGTCAGATCCAACGGCACACATAGTAATGGAAAATATCTGTCGATGAAGAGTAAACCGAGATCCCAGTAACTTCAAACTGGGCCTCACCAAGATCAAGGCATCAAGCATCTCTCAAGACGAGTTTAAAAGAATCCGAAAACACAAGTCACAACTGTCAAGTCACTACTGGAGGCTGCAGATTTTAGGCAAGAAAACACACGACTTGTTATCACACATGTCATGGGCTGATAAAACAACAATCCACAAATAACGAACAAATCGTAACAGTCGAGTTCTAAGAATAGGTAACTGATTACTCAGCTTGAGGATCCTGCTTCGGAAGAAAGCGAAAAGTCGCTCAGACAGATAGCGCCTCCAAATGTAACAGCGCATGGCCGCTACCAGAAGCCCCGGCCTGGATTCTGGCTGTGGAGACTGCGTCACTGCTCAGTTCCAACGAACCAACAAGGTCCAACCACATCCCAACTCGGAAAATGGTGTTCGTACTGAGGATCCAAGACGTCATCGACTGAGACGACCGGCCGAGCACACGACCAACGGCAGCCCACCTTCGTCGACAGCAGTCCTGACGAATACTAACACCATACGGACCAGACTGTTGCTGGCTGCCAACTGCGAACTCTTCCCCAACTGATACTGGTGTCAATGCTCAGCAGTTCACATGTCGACATCCAAAGACCAGCCGATCGACCGACCAACGGCCTTCCGTATGCGTCGGCCACGGTCCCGGCGCGTACTTGCGCCGTGCGGACCCCCCTGCTACTGACTGCCAACTCGGTGCCCGACTGCTGCTCCCAGCTGAACTGACTTCCTTCGGACGAACGACGTCCCGGAGACAATGGCTCGGACCCAACCACGCAGAGGGGACACAACCGACATCTTGCGGACCTCACTGGGGCTCCGTCCCCGACTGCACCGGTGCTGCGTCCCGACCGCCCTCCTGGTCCGTCCCCGACTTCATTGCTGGTCCGTCTCCAACTCACTTCCAGACAGACGACGGCGGAAACAGTATCGGTCGCTCCATAGATGGTACGACAATGCACTTATCGATAAGCGCTGCTGCTGCCACTCACGGGCAAGTAAGTCAGGAAGTTAGTGACACCAGTAAATGGAATAAGAAAACGAGACGGCAGTACCGTAGTAGAAAATGACAAACAATAAATGGCATGAACACGAGCCGTGTCCGGCTCAGTCCTCTCTCCCCTTTAGAGTCTTGGCACAGCAGTAATATAGCACACTTCACAGTGAGTGCCTTTGGGAACACCACCTAAACTCCTAGGGTCTGACCAAAAATAATCGATCATATAACATGGGTGTCTTGTGCTTAACGGGTTCCACCGAGGAACAACCACCACAGCCCCAAGAGTTGGCTCGATATAATTACAGACGCCTGGTTGACCCACATTCCAGGCTAAGTGCCGTGGAGCTGATCCCTTATTGGATGGAATCCTTTTTCACCTGCAGAAAGAATGATTTCCAGCACGGACATGGAGACTGGAACATCGGCTCTAATCAACCCTACATCTCCGCCGGAGCTTAGGACACAGTGATACCGGACGTCATGATGGACAGCTAACGTTTAACTGGTTTGCCCATCACACGTCCTTCCTACCCGCATGGCGATCTTGATACCTACAGTAACACTTCCACCTCTGCACACAGATTAAGGGTGAGAGGGATGTTACATCTCTGTCACTCGACAGTGAGGTAGGCACTGTGCGATGTCCGCTATCAACGACCCCTGCAGCAGCCAGTAAGAGGTATCAGTAGTTTCTCACATGGACTTTGACACTGACGTCAAGCTATGAACAAAACTTGCCCGCCGGGCCGCTGGAAGACGCTTTGAAGCGTTCTGTGCTAAAGTCTCTGCCTCACCTGCATCGTGACCTGGTTGCGTAATGGAAACTGGGCTACTTTTCGGAGTGATGTTTTATGGATCATTGGCGGATTTTATGGATCCTGATCCGGGTTATTCTCTTGTTGTATTCTACAATTTACGAAGACCCAGCACGGACTGGAATGGTGGACTATCAAGTGATTGCAATCTATCCACATTTCCTGTGTAATAAAGAGTGTGTTGCATCGAAGAGGGTGTAGTAAATTGAAATAAATATTGCTTTCAGAACTCCTCGACTTTTCATTTAAAACGAAGCTAAATAATAATAAATAAAATTTTAAAAGGGAGAAATCTAAGTGCATATGAAGAAATTAAATAAAATAATTATCCCATTACAAACGTAAACAATGTTTGTTCCATTTTCGCACCCAGAATGTTGAACAATTGTTCAAAACTTTTTACATACTTCCCAACGAGAGAGAAATACATCTTTGTTCAGAATTCAGATGAAGCTGTACGGCGAAATTCGGTACTGATATAAAATAGGTGTAGAATTACACAGGTTGGCCAAAAATATGGAAACACTGTAAGAAATGCATGCTTGAACATTAATACAGGTGCTGCCCAAGGCTACAGGTTGCGCTGTTGTACTTGACTACGAACGGCAACCGTGTTGTGTCCTCAATACGTTGCCTGTCTCAGCCTTGGTCAGAACAGTGTTCTGTACAGCTGTGAGTGCATTATGTCGGAGCTAAGTGAATTACAACAAATTGTTTGTGCTCATATGATGGACGCACCCGTAACCAGCTTAGCTGAAGATTTTTTGGTGTCACAAGAGGCACCGTATTCACCGTATTGAAGTTTTACACCACGTACAAGGGAAGCGCAAAAGCATCATCCAGTAAGTCAAACCGCAGGCAAAAGTGTGCGTTGAGGGACCGTGACAGAAGGACATTGAAGAGGATTGTGACGAAAGATAAGAGGACGATACCTGCAAAAGTCACTGCAAAACCGAATGTCGCACTCGCGAACCTTGTCAGCACCAAAAGAACACGAATGGAACTCCATAAGCAGGGAAATGTAGCACGAGATGAAATTCTATAACCTCTCATTAATCGATGTAACAGGAAAATGTGGTGCCAAAGCCTTAAAACCCGGATTGTGGAGAAATGGAAGTAAGTTACTTGGTCGGAGGAGTCTTGTTTCACACACTGTTTCCAACTTCTGGCCTAGTTTACGTCGAAAGGGTGAGGTTACTCCGCATGGGTCGCATTACTGCCAAGCACTGTGTGACCAGTTTGGTTGATCTGGTCAGTTTCATGGCAGGATGTTAGTTCCCTAATGGTGATCCGGTGTTCCAAGATGACAGTGCCCCTGTTCACGAAGCTCGCATCGTCCAGTACGAGAATGAATTATAGCGTCTCCCTGGCAACCACACTCACCAGGTCTCAATATTGTTGAACCTTTGTGGTAGACTTTTGGAAGCGTCCGTGATTGCTGTCCATCTCCATCATCGTTTCCTGCACTTGTCATAATTTGCAAGAAGAAGATTCCCTTGACAACCGAACTGGACCTGAATTTATCCATTCTGAGGTTACTGAAAGTTGTTTGGAATGCCAACGATTTTCCTAAACCATTTTAGTAATTGTACTGTCTTGTGATATTCGTGTTACGACACTTTTGTCCAACCTCTGCACGTATAACAAGTGTTAAATAGACAAGGTGCAACTTTGCTTCCGCCGTTTGCCGATAGGTGGCGACAACCATAAGTAGCGGTAGAAAGAAACAGATCGCAGACGTCAGGCAGTTAGCTTGAACCCCGGTCAACATATTTCATTCTAACATTAGTCGATTTGTGTCAGCATCATAAAGTTGTTCTTGATTGAAAATGTCAGTTTACGAGCCTAATTCTCGTCATTTGCGGGAGGTGTTACTGTTTTGTTTCAATATCAAGAAAACAGCGGCTGAGTCTCATCGAATACTCTCAAGTATGTATGGTAAGGACGCTATTAGTGAAAGAACGTGTCGTGAGTGGTTTCAACGCTTCAAGAACGGTGATTTTAACGTCGTAGACCGGTATAGTGGTGGAAGAGAGGATGTTTTCGAAGATGCAGAATTGGAGATATTACTGAGTGAAGACTCGCATCAAACGCAAAAAGAACTCGCACGATTCGTGGGATTGACACAGCAAGCCATTTCAAAACGTCTCAAGGCTATGGGTATGATTCAGAAAGAAGCAACTTGGGTCCCGTGTGAGCTGAAACCAAGAGATGTTGAATGGCGTTTGTGAACAGTTGCTTCAGAGGCAAAAACGGAAGGAATTTCTGTATCGCATTGTGACCGGGGACGAAAACTTGGTTCATTACGATAACCCTAAACGCAAAAAATCATGGGGATATCCCGGCCATGCTTCCACGTCGACGGCCAAACCGAATATTCACGGCTCCAAGATCGTGCTCTGCATTTGGTGGGACCAGCTCGGCGTCGTGTACTATGAGGTGTTAAAACCGAGTGAAAAAATCACAGGTGCTTGTTATCGAACGCAATTAATGCGTTTGAGCAGAGCATTAAAAGACAAACGGCCGCAATACAGCGAGAGGCAGGATAAAGTGATTTTGCAGCACACCAACGCTCCACCCCACGTTGCAAAAAGAGGTCAAAACGTACTTGGAAACGTTAAAATGGGAAGTCCTACCATACCCGCCGTATTCTCCAGACATTGCTCCCTTTTTAGATCAATGGCGCATGGCCTGGCTGACCAACACTTCCGATCTCATGCAGAAGTCACAAATGGATCGATTAGTGGATCACTTCAAAAGATGAACAATTTTTTCGACGCGGGATTCGTACACTGCCCGAAAGATGGGAGAAAGTAGTGGCCAGCGATGGAAAATACTTTGAATGATACATGTGTAACCAATTTGTTTCATTAAAGCCTCAAATGTTGGGGAGAAAACGGCGGAAGCCAAATTGTACACCTTGCATATGAAACGTATATACACTGAAGGAAAAAATCGCAGCACAAGGACTTGTGTGACATAAAAAAAACGTTGGCAGCCGTGTTTCTGCATCTGAAAGATGTTGTCTATTCATATTTCGTGCCAGTCGCATAAGATTGGCGTCGGTAGCACCAATATGAGGATGGTTTGCTTTAAATACACGCTGTAAGGGTCGAGAGCGTTAGTTACTTTGAGATTGGACGTGGTGTGTTGGTGTCAGTCAAGAATGCCTTTAAGACAACAAAAATGCCATTATCAACGCCTCACTGAGTTTGAACTAAGTCGTATAATAGGGCCATAAACAGCTGAATATTCCATCTTCGATACTGCAGAAGGCTTGGCATGAATGTAGCCACTGTAGGTGATTGCTGGCAACGGTGGTCATGAGAATGTGCGGTCGTAAGAAGAACGAATTCCGGACGGCTACGTAGCACCACCTGGAGGGAAGACCACCGCGTTCGGCGAGTGGCTCTGTCGCAACGTACTGCATCTCTAGAAGTAATCGAGCAGGCGTTGCACCACAGTAACACAACGAACTGGAAGTGTTACAGATCTGTTATTTCAAGGACAGCGCCGAGACAGACGCGCTGTAGCGTGAATTCTACTGACCCAAACTATCACCATTTGCGACTTCAGTGGTATCAAGCGAGAGGTCATTGGAGGGCAGAATGGAGGACTGTTGTGTTTTGTGATGAAAGCTGATTCTGCTTCCGCGCCAGTGATGCCCGTGTGTTGGTTAGAAGGAGGACCCTGCACCCAACCTGTCTACGTGCCAGAATCACCGGATGTATACCTGGAGTTATGGTGTGGGGTGCGATTTTGTATGACAGCAAGAGCATTCTCGTGATTATACCACACACTAAGGCTGCAAGTCTGTACGTCGACCTCGTGATTTGATCTGTTGTTCTGCCATTCACGAACAGCAATCAGGAGATGTCTTTCAACAGGATAACGCTCGCCCACATGCCGCTGTTGTAACCAAACATGCTCTACAGGGACATCATCGGACGACAATACCAGCGTTATCCACAAACATCTACATCTACATGGATACTCTGCAAATCACATTCAAGTGCCTGGCAGAGGGTTCATCGAACCACCTTCACAATTCTCTATTATTCCGATCTCGTATCGCGCGCGGAAAGAATGAACTCCTATGTCTTTCCGTACGAGCTCTGATTTCCCTTATTTTATCGTGGTGATCGTTCCTCCCTATGTAGGTCGGTGTCAACAAAATATTTTCGCATTCGGAGGAGAAAGTTGATGATTGGAATTTCGTGAGAAGATTCCGTCGCAACGAAAAACGCCTTTCTTTTAATGATTTCCAGCCCAAATCCTGTATCATTTCTGTGACACTCTCTCCCATATTTCGCTATAATACAAACCGTGCTGCCTTTCTTTTTGAACTTTGTCGATGTACTCCGTCAGTCCTATCTGGTAAGGATCCCACACCGCGCAGCAGTATTCTAAAAGAGGACGGACAAGCGTAATGTAGGCAGTCTCCTTAGTAGGCCTGTTACATTTTCTAAGTGTCCTGCCAATAAAACGCAGTCTTTGGTTAGCCTTCCCCACAACATTTTCTATGTGTTCCTTCCAAATTAAGTTGTTCGTAACTGTAATACCTAGGTATTTAGTTTGATTTACGGATTTTAGATTAGACTGATTTATCGTGTAACCCAAGTTTAACGAGTTCCTTTTAGCACTCATGTGGATGACCTCACACTTTTCGTTACTTATGGTCAACTGCCACTTTTCGCACCATTCCGGTATTTCTTCTAAATCGTTGTGCAGTTTGTTTTGATCTTCTGATGACTTTATTAGTCGATAAACGACAGCGTCATCTGCAAACAACCGAAGACGGCTGATCAGATTGTCTCCCAAATCGTTTATATAGACAAGGAACAGCAAAGGGCCTATAACACTACCTTGGAGAACGCCAGAAATCACTTATGTTTTACTCGATGACTTTCCGTCAATTACTACGAACTGTGACCTCTCTGACAGGAAATCACAAATACAGTCTCACAACTGAGACGATATTCCATAACAACATTAGCGTTCCCAGTATTGACTCACCAAGTGCTACAGGCATGGAACTCAAACCCACAAACTGATATCCGGCGCATGTAAAACGCAATATATGCACGTCTGCATGCTTGCATTCAACCTTCTGACGGTTACACCGTTGTGCCAGCATTTCACATTTGCAATGACTTATCTCGCGCTTACATTAAACTGTGCTCTTGAAGTCTTAATCACTTCAGTATGTTACCTAGAAAAATTTATTTATTACTGTATATTACTGTACATTAATTATTTTTTAGTGTTGTGATTTTTTTGTGTAAGTGTATATGACTTACGCGTGCGTGCCGTAACTTACTAGAAAAATAACTCTTTGATTCTTCCCATTTCATTGGAGCACCCTTTACAAATGTTCTTACATCCAGGAGGCGAATAGAGACGTGACTGGTGGGTTAAAAACAGGTGGTACATTAGTCAGTGCTCTCGTCCGACTACGTAATCGCTCCTTCGAAGCATCACCTACCACCCGCTGTCGGGAGAGGCGTGCAACCCCAAACTACCCGTCAAACAACAGAGAATATCTTTTAGCAAGAACTGCTTGTCCGTTCCGTTCACGCGACTCAAGACTGCTCGCACCGGCAGTTACAGAAAGAAGAAGCGTTTTGTGTGTCTGCTGCCGGACAACAAACGGCTCAACTAGAGGTATCCAGCCAGACATGCAAACAAAAGAACGAGACCTACGCTAAATAATTCATTGTTTAATTGATTTTACTCCGCGTTCCTAGCATTGCTGGCAAACAAAAAAAGGTTCGCCCTGATTATGAAGTTTACTTCGTGTTTATCCCGTACTATGGCTCTGAGTACTATGCGACTTAACTTCTGAGGTCATCAGTCGCCTAGAACTTAGAGATACTTAAACCTAACTAACCTAAGGACATCACACACATCCACGCCCGAGGCAGGATTCGAACCTGCGACCGTAGCGGTTGCTCGGGTCCAGACTGCAGCGCCTAGAACCGCACGGCCACTCCGGCCGGCTATCCCGTACTAAAAGTTTCATTTGTACAAAGATGTCAACAGTTGAATTGTGGTGTAACATGCAGAATAATAAATGCAAAAACTTCTTTGTTTTGCCTTCCAATTTAGTATGCGCTATTTTGAAACATCCTGACGAATTGAAACAGTGTACGGGAACATGACTGAAACAAGAACCTTCGCCCTTCGTAGGCAATACTTTAACAACATTTCTAACTTATTTTTTGTACTTTTTAAAATTTTTGTAAAGGTTCCGTACTGCGACTACCGCCTTACATGCACTCTCCAACGTCGCCTTCAACAGCACGGCTTCGTTACCCTAAGGTTTGTTTCTTTTTTTTCGATGATACTTCTAAGAATTTGTTTCAGTGTTTGGTTCAAGGAAACAGCAAGTAAAGTTGATTTCTTGATGATGTGTGACTTTTAAGTATTTAATTCTTCCCTAACAATTTGTTTCTTATTAAATGGGATAATGATAAGTGGCAAAAACGTATAAATACAAAAAGAAAAATGTAGAATGAGTTTTCCCTAGTTACGTTAAACAATGTACTGGTTGCAACACGATGTTTTATGCGAGAAAGTTACGCGTGCAGGATGTAAACAGTGACAGCATGGATAATTTAGACGTCGACGGAGTATAAGGCACTATC
This sequence comes from Schistocerca nitens, assembly GCF_023898315.1. NCBI lineage: Eukaryota > Metazoa > Arthropoda > Insecta > Orthoptera > Acrididae > Schistocerca > Schistocerca nitens. Next base: position 222,634,765 of record NC_064615.1, on the reverse strand, counting down.
AATAAGCTTATGCCACGTAGCGGGACTGAGATGTGGGCAAGTAAACACTGTCATGTAGCCACGGGATTAGTGTGGCATTCGCGTCTTTCCGACGTGCGTGTGTTGAATGAGGAAACTTGAACTAAGGCCACACTTTATAAAATGCGTCTAAAGAGGACTAACGTGCTCCTGTTATTCTATTCTTCTCTTGGCTGCCTAAGGAGAAACACAGGTAGTCATCCGTCTGAACTTTGTATCTGCACAGTGTATGTACTAATGTGTGCAAACTTAGCTTGCCGCTTAGCGCGCAAATGAACAAAACATCTAAACAGTCTTCAAGACCAGGGTGTTAAACAGACGTTCTAAATAAATATGAACTTGGCCCTGTAAGGCAGCTAATATCAGGTGCAGATCACAACAAAATTATTGGAAATGCTGCTGTCACGTAACTAGAATGCATGAATTAATAAAGGTTAAAGTTTGGGGTCTATTCTAGAAAGACAAAACAGCTATTCACTTTTTTATTCTACATATAATTTATCAACTATGCTTTCAGGGGTCAAGTGATACACAAAAATCACGTTCCATTACTTTTTGAATATTTTTAGCGTGGTGCAGCAGAAACAGTAACTGTAAAATGCAATTATATTAAATTTCAGCCTCCAGTTACGGCTCGGCGCCCACAGCCGACCTGTCTGGCCCATTGGTGTGACCTAAGGGAAAAACGCAGTCTTATGACTACGTACTGACAAGGCAACTGGGTATGCAACTGGAGGCTGAAATTTAATATAATTAATGTTCAATTACTTTTGGCACTCAATTAACTCTTGGACATACTGAATTGGCAATTATTAAAATCGTTATCTCTACACATAAAAATTTTTTATCACAGGAAAGAATGATCAAAAACCTCCATCAACTCTAAACTTCCTGGCAGATTAAAACTGTGTGTCGGACTGAGTCTCGAACTCGGACCTTTGCCTTACATGGGCAAGTGCTCTAACACCTTTTTTTTCCATTATGTTCGGTATTACTCGTTACGTTTGGTCTGGGCGGACGTCACAATACATCCGTTCAAGTTGATCGTTGATTCCTTTACTCAGTTAATTTTTTATTTTTATTTTTTATTTTTTATTACAGAGTGAGAGCAGCCCTCTGACCGAACACGCTGTGCTACCGTACCGTCACCATCTGAGCTACCCAAGCACAACTCACGCCCCGTCCTCACAGCTTTACTTCCGTTAGTATCTCGTCTCCTACCTTCCAAACTTCACAGAAGCTCTCCTGCACAGGAGAAGCGAACCAAACACTGCGTTTTATTGCCACAACACGTAGACGACGCAACAGATCCACTAAAGATACTCCCTACACTTATCCGTCCTCTTCTGTAGATCTGATGTGCGGAATGTGAAAGTATGTTGTTGACACCCGCCTACATAGGGAGAAATGGTCATCTTAATGAAAGAAGAGAAATCAGAGCTCGCAGGGAAAGATTTAAGTTAAGCGTTCTTTTTTCTCGCACACTGTTGGGTTGTCGAAGGTACAGAAATAGTGTGAACCCTTTACCAGACACTTCTGTATGAATTATAGACTACTCACGTAGACGTAGATGCAGTTGTGTACTGAAATATCAGCGAATTATATTTACAGAATTTCTAGATATGCAATTAAATAATGTGATACGCCGAATGTTCATTTGCTTATTACAGTGTAGCAGATGAGTTACTACGAATTTCACGCTTTTAATAAGGAATACAACGTTATTTTAGTTTTTCTGTCCTAGTAGATGCGAACATAGCGAAACCTAAAACGTATTAAAAAATTGAAACGACGGACCTATGAGGCTATAGACCCATCCATAAAAATTAGATCTGTTGATGTTCCCAAACCTCCAAATGTCACTGGCTTAAGTGTAGTAGTATCATAAACTCGTTTTTTTTTTAAATGAAGGAAGTGTAATATACTGATTATATACTCTAATTATGTAACATGTTTTGTTATGTTTTAGGGCGCAAAAACAACTTGGGTCATGCGCGCCCATATCAGAACCGTAGAACACGAAGACGAAAAGGAGTTAAAAGCGACATTAAGCCTAATCGACGGAAGGAAAGCCAGCTAAAAACAGGGACTTGGAGAAATGTCAATAAAATACGCCACAGAGACAACAGAGGTCCTGGACTAAAGATTAAATGTACTCCGCCATATTGCTACGATGGATAAAAAGTAAAATGCTGGCGACATCCCGCCAGTTGTTCTCTGTAACGGCCGATGATTCAGACTGCAAACATAAATGAGAACGTAAGTGGTTAAGAATAGGGTATTCCGTCAGGAAATGGCGAAACGTCAAAGGTTGATGACAAAGAGCACAAAGTGGTGGGGATCACCACTTAACAAATTACGATAGCTACAAAGACAGTGCCCAATACGCAATCTGGCTAAAATGCTCTCCTCACGGCGAGAGGGCCGAGAGGACGTCGGCCAAGCCTCTTGGAGAGGTTTAATTCCTGGGAGCTCGTTTCCATGAAGGGAAGACCAGTGGTGATGCCCAAGTGACACCACCGGGTGTAAGACGGTAACACAGAGATCACTGGAGGACTGCAGCCTTGGCAACAGCGTCAGCGGCCTTGTTTCACGTCAGACCGACGTGACCAGGGACCCACATAATCGTGAAATGGCTCTGAGCACTATGGCACTTAACTCCTAAGGTCATCAGCCCCCTAGAACTTAGAACTACTTAAACCTAACTAACCTAAGGACATCAAACACATCCATGCCCGAGGCAGGATTCGAACCTGCGACCGTAGTGGTCGCGCGGTTCCAAACTGTAGCGCCTAGAACCGCTCGGCCACTCTGGCCGGCTAATCATCAAATGGCTCCATCAAGAGTCAGCAAGTGAAAGCTTTCCTGTGCCCGTTGCACTAAGGGCTGGACGTTGCACAGCACACAGAGCCTCTGAAGGGCACTGCGAGAGTCGGAGCAGATGACAAAAATTGAAAAACCTGTGTCGCCGAATGTACTGCGTGGCCTAATACAGGGCGAAGAGCTCCGCTGTAAATACTGAGCACTGTTCTGGAAGCCGATACCGAAAATGGTCGTTGCCAATGACGAAGTCACACCCGGCACCACCGTCAGTCCGAGAGCCATGAGTACACACAAAGCTACTATGGGGAAGATCCGTGTGAAGGCCGAGAAACTTACTGCTATAGAGCGAGTCTGAAGTAGTGTCCTTAGAAAGCGAATGAAGTCCAAGGTGAGTACGAGCCGCCGCACGAAGCCAAGGCAGTGAAGGGTTCACACACATTGGGAAAGTGGCAGGTAGCGCGAAGTTAAGCTGCCGTAGCAACAGCCGAAAGCGAACTCCAGGAGGTAACAGAGAACAGGAACGCGTCCCATACTGGCTACCAGAGGAGTCACAGAAGAAGGAGGCTTAGGATGGGTGGCCTGGCTGGCAGGCAAACGGCTTGCGTATTTGCCGAGGAGAAAGTCACGGCGGTATGACAGAGGCAGTTCGGCAATTTCTGCATACTGACTCTCAGACGGGCTAGCGTAAATGGTGCCAGTGGCCAAACGGATGCCACGATGTTGGATTGCTGAGACGGCGTAAGATGGACGGAAACGCACATGCGTAAACGAAATACCTATAGTCTAGTTTCGAACGGACAAGGGACCAGTATAAACGGAGCAGCGTGGTCAGATCCGCTCCCCAGGAAGTACCACTGAGGACACGTAGGATTTTCAGGGAGCGCGTACAGAGATCAGACAAAACAAATTAAAATCACACAGAGAGTGACGGTGGTTGGCCGACCATAGAGATAAAAAAGGAAAAGCCAACCACCGAGAACACATTAAAAACTCAGTTTAAAATCGTAGGCCAAAGGCCAGAATCAACACAAAAAAATCATAAACACTCAGATTAAATGATAAAAAACCCCTGCCCGAATAAAACGCAAAACTAAGTCCACTATGGCAGAGTCATCTGTAAAAAGGGCAGGGAGCGTGTCAGGCAGCGCAAACGTCTGCCTGAGCACACTTAAAAGTGGACAGTCCAACAAAATGTGGACCACCGTCAAAGCTGACCCGCATCGACATAGAGGCGGGTCCTCATGCCGCAGTATAGAGCTGTGTGTCAAGCGGGTGTGGCCAATGCGGAGCCGGCAAAGGACTACTGAGTCCCTGCGAGTGGCTCGCAGGGATGACCGCCACACAGTCATCGTGTCCTTGACGGCACGGAGTTTGTTAGGGGTGGTCAGACCGCGCCATTCAGCGTCCCATAGCGCGAAAACTTCGCGGCGTAAGACTGCTCGCAAATGTCTCCGGGAGGCCAATGTCCAGGGTTGGTTTACTGGTGGCCTGTTTGGCCAGGCGGTCAACATGCTCATTGCCCGGGATACCGACATGACCGGGGGTCCACACAAAGACCACAGAGCGGCCACAACGGGCAAGAGTATGCAGGGACTCCTGGATAGCCATGAGTATGCAGGGACTCCTGGATAGCCATCACCAGACGAGAGCGAGGGAAACACTGGTCGATAGCTCGTAAACTGCTCAGAGAGTCGCTACAGATAACGAAGGACTCACCTGAGCAAGAGCGGATATACTCTAGGGCGCGAAAGATGGCGACCAGCTCAGCTGTGAAAACGCTGTAGCCAGCCGGCAAGGATCGTTGTTCGTAATGGTCCCTGTTGTGACTTGGCAAGACAGCCAAGCCACTATGAGGTGAAGCCGAAAGGCACGCGTTAAAGCTCACGCAGGCTGGCGCGAGTTCTGGAAAATGACAAAGTCTTTATAGTAGCAAAAATAGTACGTAGATGAGCTGCCGACCAGCTTAGGGAATTGGTGAAAATCACAGGCAGCTGCCTTTTATAAGGGTTCTGTAAAATTGGTACCACGCTAGGACAAATGTTCAAGTCGGAGTGGCAGCTGTGTAGGGAAGTGCTTTTGGTTTTCATTTAGCGACCTGTCGGAGACTGAAAAAAAAAAAAAATTATCCCTGCTACGAGCTCAGTGTAAACAGATGTTCGTCTATAATCTGTATGTATCGTCGCAGTAAAGTGCTTTTGGTTTTCATTTAGCGACCAATCGGAGACTGAAAAAAAAAAATATCCCTCCTACTGTTCGTCGAATCTGTATGTATCGTCGCAGTAAAGTGCTTTTGGTTTTCATTTAGCGACCAATCGGAGAGTGAAAAAAAATTATCCCTCCCTCTCCTACGAGCTCAGTGTAAACAGATGTTCGTCTATAATCTTCATGTATCGTCGCAGTAAAGCTTATGAGAACGTTTCCTGTAGTCATGGGCCTTCAGTGCTTTCAGGTGAAGAAATATACAGCCTATCAGAGGTTGCTTAGTCCAGCTTTTGTATGTCTCTCATATGTCTCTCAATATTAATCACAAATCAGCCAGCGAACCTATCTGATTCACCAAGAAACTTTGTATGTCTGTTTTACGCCTGTTTTACCAAGGATATGCAATTTTTTCATCTTTTTTTGCTAGAACGGTGTACATCATTCTCTTGATCTCTGTGCATACTACAGCATCAGATGAAGCTTCCAATTATTCATGTCAAAATTAATTGAAAACAAGATAAAGTAAGCTTATTGCTTTTATTTCTCACTTTCTTCTTTACATGAGTTGTGTCTATATCGATGGGAGGGGAAAAGCAGTTCCGGCATTCGCCTTACAACCAAGGGAAACCTCCCGAAAACCCTGGTCGGAACTGAGGGACCACGATGAGCTGTCATGGAGAGGCGTCGTCCTCAGGGTCAGCGGTGCGTGGCAGACGAGTAGACTGGGTGGGGTGGGTAGAGTCGCTCCTGCGTAGTGTGGCCGACGTGTAGCGAAGAGGCGCCGATGTGACGCAGAGTCACGGATGCGTAGAGTCGCAGATGCGTGGCAGCCACTCGTCCTCGCTGTAAGTCCCCTCGACGCTCCAGGTCCGCTCGCAGACTACGTGCGCCCACTCTCGTCCACGCCGTACGCCCACTCGTCTGCGACCTCGACTTCCCGAAGCTCTGAACCTGCAACATGACCTGCGCACGGCCTGAAAAGGCCGGCAACGAAACCTTAAAAGGTCGGCAGGCCTCAGCAGGATACAGGGCCCGTCAGGCCGACGCGTGGCGCGGCCTGTCCTAGGAGGACCAGTGACGGGCCAAGCCAGAGCTTAACTCGGCCGAGGCAAATCGCAAACTCGTGGACGCACAGCGTAGACTTCTGGACGCGTGGCGTAGTCGCGGACGCGAAGCGTGACGTAGTCTTGTGGACGTGCAGGTAGATCGTTGATGCGAAGTGTAGACTCGTGGATGCGAAGCGTACACTCGTGGATGCAAAGCGTTGACTCGTGGATGCGAAAAGTAGACTCGGGGATGCGAAGCGTAGACTCGGTGTCGCGCAGTGTACAGTTCCAACAGAGTTGCTTGGCAGATGTGAAGAGTACGCACACGTAGCAGTTCCAGACGCATAGTCCTAGGCACATAGTTACAGACATATAGTCCCAAATAGGTAAGTCACACACGTACAGCCCCAGACGCGTAAAAGTCACACACGTGCAGCCCCAGACGCGTAAGAGTCACGTTAGTGGCCACAGCCAGTGTGTAGCCATGCAGGCGTCTGGAGTCGCCGATGGGAAGAATTTGTGAAGAGCCGCAATGGTGAAAAGTCGCAGACGAGTATTCACGACGCACCTGTGGAGAGACGTGCTTACCTGTACTTACGTGAGAAGTTCTCGCCGTGCAAAGCTGCCGTCGCCCCGTGTTGTCCTCTCCTGCTGCTGGAACGGTCTGTCGCCTCGTGTTGTCCTCTCCTGCTGCTGAAAGGATCTGGCGCTTCGTGTTGTCCTCTCCTGCTGCTGAAGTCCTCTGGATTTCAGGTGCAGCGCGCCTCCTTATATAGCCACTGCGGCTTTGTTGAGCTGCATTTCCGAGGAAACCGTCCGTGGCACAGTATTGTTGCCATGGTCCTAACATTATCGTAATCGGCAATACGGGTTACACGTACCCATGCTATAATTTTTGTAAAGCGAAATACTATCCTAATGTTTCTGAGAACGTCGCCTGCAATTGTTTTCACAGTAGAAGTAATGACTTGCAACCCCTAAGCAATGACAGAGATAAATTTTCTAAGCTTGATTTTCATCATCATTTTACGACAGCTGCTCGCCTTTTTGCGCCACTTCCATTCACGCCCTTCTAAAATCCTTATCGTCTGAATCTGTTGGCTGAAAACGAAACTGACGTGACTAGTAATATTTGTGCAATAAAATGCCACGTCGTTACTTAGAATGTTGGTCTCTGATTCCGTTTCGTTTCTTTCTGAAACTACACTGCTCTGGACATACGTGAATCAATAGTACTTTCCATGACTACCACACAGTCAATACATTCACGGATATCTATAAGATCGTTCGAAATATTTACTGAAATATCTGTTTGTGAGATGACGATGGTGTATTAGGAACTTAAGTCTTGAGCTGTGCCTTCGAGACGACTTCATTTAGATCGTGTAGAGGGAGTGTAACGCAGTACGAAGCGGCAAGGAAATGATTCAACAGAATTTCTTTGCAGATAATAGACAAATTTTCTGTTTTATGCACTTGGACAAAGACAGATCTTTATGGATTTGTAGCTCCATAGTAGTAAGAGCCATCAGATACTGTTTGCTGTTTTCTTTGGTGTCTTTCGGAAGTGGGAGATTGACAGCGAAATCGCTAACGGTCGTAAAAGCGTTGCATGTCATCACCTCATTTCCGAAAATGAGCATTGACCATCGTGTAAGCAGAACGCCTAGCAATTTGAGACAGAACTGCCAGAGGCTAGCAATTATCGAGGTAGCATAAGCGCTTAGGATTGACGAATCATAGAATCTGCTACTTAACACCAATGACCTAGTCAGACTTCACATCTTCCAAAAGGATGCTCGGTCTATAACTTAGTAATGGGGCAAAGGCAAATTATTTCCGCGTCACGCCGGCCGTGGGAAGTATTGATATTTCTAATCCCTGCCTGTGTGTGTTACTTTCTTCAAGCAGCACGGAAGACGTGGTCTGCATCAATAATATCTCTAATAAAAGGCCACCGCAGAACAGTCAATCGAACTCTTAGTAGGCCGGAAGTATTGCGTAACCTGTAAGTTTATGGTTCAACGTATCTCCTAATTAACATCAAAGACTTCAGAATTACACGCTAGAACAGCTTGCTGTTCTTTTAAACACAGGATGTGAGACAACACGTCGTTGTGTACCTGCTCATAACATTGCGGCAGAACACTGCACATAGTTTTCTGTTTACAGCAAGTAACGCTAAGTTAGAGCAGCATTCTTATATAAATCCACAATAACGAAATAAGCATCATGCTATCCTGACTGACTTTGAAAAGTGGGAAAGAAGTGCTGGGAGTATTGAAACAGTAAGGGCATTTTGTGAATCGTTCAAGGAAACCTAATATGGGGACTAAATTTACCCGCGAAAGACAAGGGTCTGAGTTTTTAATCAGGTCTGGCATACACTTTCAGTGTGCCAGAAGGTTCCTAGCCGTGTCATGATGCACAGAAGCAGTTCTTATGTCGTGATACGAATGTTTACGGAGTTACGAAAGATGGTTAATTACAGTTTTTACGTCAGAAGTAATCACAAATCGTAATCTTTGTTTATATTTTTTGCCACACATTTATGTTGACAAATTTGATTTTAATGAGAAGTGCAGTGGTAAAATCTTCGAATAGATAGACGCATCAGGTCAGATACTAGGCCACGTTAGTTTATTTCCCTCTTATTTTATTTTTTCTATTACGAAAGAGGTGGAACGAAGAGCAAGATTCAACAGTTCTTCGTCAACGACAAGTTCTTTGGAAAGAAGCAGGTTAGAATGTAATTCACCGTCTACAACGAAGTTATTGAAGTAAAACCAGTTCGCACAGAAGCAGGATCCGCAAGGAAATCTAGCGTCTCCTTCTCAAAAGAATAGCTCCGATATTCTCGTTATTGGACTAGGAAAACCAAGGGAAAAGTATATCTGGATGGTCAGAAAGAGATATCAACTGGCAGTCGTCCCGAATGCCAGTCCATTGTCTCTATTAATTGGCTATTGTAGCGCTCCTCAGAGAAACCACACATACCTTAGTGAGAAATCGCGTAGTAAATAAATGAAATTTGTTGACTTAATATTTTACCTGAATTACTTTTTTCACGGGAATCTAGAGGGCTGTCAAAACAACAGGGGAGAGTGTTGTTAACTGCCGGCCGCGGTGGTCTAGCGGTTCTAGGCGCTCAGTCCGGAACCGCGCGACTGCTACGGTCGCAGGTTCGAATCCTGCCTCGGGCATGGATGTGTGTGATGTCCTTAGGTTAGTTAGGTTTAAGTAGTTCTAAGTTATAGGGGACTGATGACCACAGATGTTAAGTCCCATAGTGCTCAGAGCCATTTTGTTGTTAACTCGAGGACTGTGCACCTAGGAACGCATGCGCACTGGAAACCGCCATATGCAGTCTCCGGCATTTTCTGATGTTTTTGTTATAGTGAGACATGGGGGTGTGCTTTGTGCAGCGTTTGTAAATACTACGACTTCTACATATTTGAGTTGCTGCTGTTGCGATGCATTCGAACTCCGGCACTCGGTGTTGAGCGGCGCCGTGGGCAGTGCAACTGTGGCGCCTCCTGCATGAAGCTACCTGCCGTCTGCTGAGGAGCGACAACAGCAGTTCACATGTAAACTGGAGGTGGAGGCGGAGGAAGAATGAAGTGATGATACGGTGCCACCAGTACTTTATGCGGAATCAACGGCGATGAGTGAAAGTGTGCTGGACCGGGGCTCGAACCCGGTATCTCCTACTCACTCGGCAGTTTCGTCAGCCAGTGCGCCCCCCGGACACAGTTTTTATCGCAAATGCGCCCACTATCTCGGCACGCTCCCCAGCCAGCCACAGTCCCATCTAACGCCACCGCTTATCTGGCGTCCATGACCATGTCCTCCGTACTCACTAATTTTAGATTCCCACCTGCAGCTCGAACGTAAATGTGCATCAGCATTGGTGGTTGTGGATTCATAGCCCATCGAGACGTATCAGCTATACGTGTACGTGGTGTTTGTTCTTTCGGACACGTCAGGGCATGTCCGAAAGAACAGTCACCACGCATTCATATAATAGCTATTGTCGCTCGCCACCAGCTTGGAACCTGTAGCGACTATCAACGGTATCCGCTCCGGTGGAGCCTGGACGTATTTGTTTTGCTGGCTATGCAACGTCAACTGCGGCTTCTATCATCGAGTGATATAATGCGCTAATGGTCGCCTGTTCGGGCTGCAAAACCTGGTGTACCCCACTGCATGTGGAGAAGTGCTGGGTGGCCCTATTTGTTATTCGGAAAGGCTCTGGTCGTGGTTCAAAAAACTGTTGTTGTTGCTGGCCTAAGGCAAGTTAGCTCCCTTAATTTTATTTTGTGATTACAACATTGCAGGGCAATCACTGTAAGCATTTACTTTCATAAAATATCTAGGAGTATGCGTACGGGGCGATTTGGTGCGGAACGACCACATAAAATTAATTGAGAGTGATGCAGATGCCAGGCAGATCCACTGGGAGAATCCTCAGGAAACGTAGTCCATCAACAACGAAAGTAGCTTGCAAAACACTCTGCCAACACGTGAATATTACTCGTCAGTATGTCATTCTTAAGTAACAGGATTGATAGAAATAAGAGAGAAGAGACGAAGAAGAGCACCACGTTTCATTACAGGTTCATTTAGCAAGCGCCAAAGCGTCACGGAGATGTTGAGCCAACTCTAGTAGGTGTCACTGGAAGACAGTCGTTGTACTTTGCGTTAAGATCTACTGTTTAATTCCCGAGAGCGTACATTCCTAGAATAGTCAACCAACATATTGCATACCCCTAAGTATATCTCACGAACAGTCCAGGAAGATAAAATTAGAGAGATTAGAACCCACACGGAGGCTTATCAGCAATTGTTATTCCCACGAAACGTACATTACTGGAACAGGGAAAGCGGAAACTGGTGCACAATGTACCCTCCGCCACGCACCGTAATGTGGCTTGCGGGGACTAGATGTAAATGCGAGTGTAGATGAGCGTGGCGGCTCCAGTCTCGTTGGTTTCCTGTATTTAATCAGAGCTCAGTGATGGGACACGTCATAATAAATATAATTTTTATTAACTGTGTTGATACGTGTGGATGGTTGTTGCCTATATAAAAAATATTGTTTTAATTTATTGACGCGTAATTGCCATTCATGTCACAGCAGTACTTCCATGCATAGATAGAGATGAATATATAAATTTGTTTTATTAAATATGATTTATTATGGTGCCTTTGATAAGTTATTGTAGTTGCATTTCGTACTTGCTGAGGAAGTTCTGAAAGAATATAAATTTAACTATTTGAAATTATGTTGAATGAAACTGATATGATGCGAGTTACGAATATTGTTCTTTTCTTTTAATCAGAGTTATTTTTTTTAAGAAAAGCGTAATATGTTTTGTAAAGGATAGATACGTCTTCAATCGAATACGTGTGGGATATCATCTGACGACAACTCCAGCGTCATCCACAAACGCCATTAACCGTCCTTGTGTAGACCGACCAAGTGCGACTGGCATAGAACTTCAACCCACAAACTGACATCCGGCACCTGTAGCGTACGACACAATTCACCCACGTCTGCATGCTTACATTCAACATTCTGACGGTTACATCAGTTATTTATGTACCAGTATATCACATTTGCAGTGGCTGAAATTTTTGGAAATTTTGGGTAAGGTCTTATGGGACCAAAATGCTGAGGTCATCGGTCCCTAAGTTTACACACTACTTAATCGAACCTAAACTAACTTACGCTAAGGACAACACACACGCCCATGCCCGAGGAAGGACTTGAAACTCCGACGGGGGAAGCCGCATGAACCGTGACAAGGCGCCCAAGACCACTCGGCTACCCCGCACGGGCACAGTGGCTTATCTCGCGCTTACATTAATCTGTTGTCTCACAATGTCAGTCACTTAAGTATGTTGTTACCTAGACAAATGTATTTCCGAAATTTCATCACTGTACATTAATTATTTTTTAGTGTTGCGATTTTTTTCCCGTCAGTGTAGTTATGTGGAGGATATTGTTAATTCTTCAGTTAGAGAATTTTATGGTGACTAAAATTGTGTGAATTTTTAAAAGTAGTTTGATAACGTGTGGACGGCTAAGTCGGGCGTGCACCATCTTGTTCCTCGAAGAGGAAGGCCTTCTACCATAGAGCTCGTGATATATGCAAATGACTGAGTTTCTTTAACGTCTTAACAATACTCCCTGTCTTGAAAATCGAAATTGGTGTTAGTTGCTAACAGCTTCTGTTTCAAAATGTTTGAAACTTGTAACTGCTTATTTATAATACTTCTTCTTAATCTGATTTCACTTACTGATTATTGGTGAGTAGTACAGATATAATATAACATACAGAATATAAAATACATTATTGATAAGAGGCTGGGCGTTACTAACGATTTAAGAATGTGATAATGGGCTGAAGGCGTGAACTGAAGTTTGTGTTAGGGAATGCATTAGACTACAGTAGTCCGTGTAGGTACGTTAACCAAATTGCTACCTTGATATAGTGGTTAGTGGTTAGCCCATCTGCCTAGTAAGCAGGAGCCTGGGTTCAGGTGATGGCCTGGCCAAAAGTTGTGATTCATCACTTCAGCTTCTATCGTTATCGAAAATATATGCAAATTTTTCTCTATTGAAACTCTTTCAAATTTGGATATAATATTTTCTTCTAGGTGCATGACCAGTTGTATTTTGGAACAGTTTGTCAGATTTGAAAACCGTACTTTTCCGGAGCAGTTTTCGTAACTTCAGAAAAAAAAACTGCAGTACACAAAAAGTGATTGCTACCATTTCAAAACAGAATGAGAAAATATACTGAATTCCCGGAACGTTTTCCAATGTACGACTCTCATCCCTACGGACTCGAACGGAGTTTTAGACATTTCTTCACAACGTAATGTAAACAGCAAAGACGTCATTAGAAAACTATTCGCTACGAGTCAGAACGCCAGAGATCAATGCTCAAATGAGTTTCGCAGATAAATCCAACAAAACCGCAATGCTGTTTAGTTCATAAAGCAAACGATGGGAGGTTGTCACATAAGAACATTATCAGAACATACCTGCATCTTTTCTCTTACAAGTGTTCTGTTAGGCGAGTGTTGAGATTTTCAGACCGTCAGCTCTGCCGATAGACCCTGGTTAAAGTGGTATCGGGACGTTTGGGTCCTGAGTTCTTCATTTCTACAGACGAGGTCTGGTTCAGCCTCTCCGTACAAGTGATCTCAGAGATAAGTCTCGTTATCTATCGGAAAATCCTTACCCACGCCCTGAGAAGCCGCTGTGTCATATCGAGAATGGTGCTTACTGTTCAATTCCTCGGACAGTTTTAGCTTGGCTACTTTGTGTATACTGGCTTGCAAACAAACCTCGAATGAAACTTCCTGGAGATTAAAACTACGTGCCGGACGGAGATTCGAACTTGGCAATTCTGGTTTTCGCGGGCAAGTGCTCTACCGACTGAGATACCTCAGCAGGACTCGCGACTCCTTCTCACAGCTTTAATTCTGCCAGTATCTCGTCTCCTACCTCCCAAACTTCACAGAAGCTCTCCTGTGAAAATTGCAAGACTAACACCCTAGAAGAAAGGATAATGGTAGACATGGCTTAGCCATGTTTCCAGGGTGAAATTTTCACTCTGCCGTGGAGTGTGCGCTGTATGAAACTTGCTGGCGGATTAAAATTGTGTGCGGGATCGACACTCGTACTCAGGACCTTTGCTTCTCGCGAGCCAGTGCTCTATCGACTGAGGTACCCAATCACGACGTAAAGCCATTCCTCACAGCTGTACTTCCAGCAGTACCTCAATCTGCCAGGAAGTTTCACATCAGTGCGCACTCCGCTGTAGAGTGAATATTTCATTCTGAAACATCCCCGGGCTGGGGCTAAGCCATGTCTCCGCAATATCGTTTCTTCCACGGGTGCTAGTCTTCCAAGTGTCGCAGGGGCGTTCTGTGAAGTTCGGGAGGTAGGAGACGAGGTACTGCCGGAACTGAAGGTGTGACGAGTAGTCCTTAGTCGTGCGTGGGTAGCTAAGTTGGTAGAGCACTTGACCGCAAGGGGAGAAGTCCCGAGGTCGCGTCTCGGTCGGGCACACAATTTCAGTCTGCTAGGAAGTTTCGTACCAGCACACGCTCCGCTGCAGAGTGAAAATTTCATTCTGGGAACCTTGAATGCTTCCGAGTAATGGAAATATTTTTTGTTTGATTCTCACATGAGCGGTCTACACCAATTTTGGCAGTTTTCATAAGCAAGTGTATGTCACAAGAATGACCAGAAGTTTGATCATTGTGGTTAGTGCTACATTCCACATTTTCCAAAAATAAGACAGTGATTGGCATCAGATTTCTTCTAGCATCGAATGTATCTGTTAACAAAGGTAATTCTTGATTTCTAAAATCAGAAGCTACACCATGATTCGGATTCCACGCTGAACTGTACGTTCCCCTGTAATTGGCTTGGTAAGTCGATTCTCAAATGACAGGGAGATAGAAACACACCACTTCCAAACGGATCACGCTGTAACGAACGCGAAAGAACTGCATTTATCGAAGGTTTTCGATAGCAATCGGCTGACATAAGGTGCTTAACATTTAATGCAACTTATTTTCTTTAGAAACAAATTTCGAGAAACAACTGAGAAAACCGAGGACTCCTGCGATACCAGGTACATTATATTTTTATTACTCTCATGTCGCAGTAATTTTGCAAACTCTTTGAAGCGTTAGTACAGCCGACACCTAGTCATAGTGAATCACAGGTCGCTCGAAGAAATGCGCAACGGGACGGCTGCTTTTGGATTTCATGTTGTACAGCTGTACTGTTTTAAACAAGACGTTCGTTGTAAATGAATTATCTTTCGCAGCAGACAAGTTAGTACAAATAGAGCATCTGAATCAGTTTGTAATGCTACTTACAAATACTGGGGAAAGCGAAATGTTGCAAACGGGCAGCTTATACATACAGGATGCCTCAGTTCTAGGGAGGGTGCGTTTAGCGATTCCATGTAGGTAGCAGGCCACAATCAACCAACAAATTTTCTGAAGCATAATGGTCAAGTAGACCATGTGGACATGGAAAGAAGGCATTTCCATAGTTTCCACCGGGGGGCTTTGCAATGTTTCTGCAGTAATGGTCCTGTGCAGTGCAAAATTCAACAAAGACACAATGCGTAAAAATAGAAACCAAAATGAGCGAAATAGAAAAATACGTTTCTCACGTTTAATAATCTGCGTATCTCTCAAACTTGGACATACTCACCGGTGTTATAAAATAATACTTCACTCACGAAGAAAGACACTTCATCACCATCAGCTACTACAGGGGTTGGACAAACACCACGAGGAATGCACGCTTGAACATAAATACAGATGTTAGCTAAGCCTGAAATTGCGCTGTTTTAGTATTGTCTTTGAATAAAAGTATCATTTTTGTTCGTCGCAATGGGTATTTCTTTCAGTTATCTTCTACAGCAGTTTTTGCTATGTACAATACAAATTTCAGCGAGCTATGTTACTTGGCAATGCCACATCGTGCGAAAGTTACTTTCATCCTTAAGTTTTTCAAACCATTATATAATATGTTTTGTAATAATCGACATGTGGTGTATACCGTTTGAAGCTTTCATTTCTGACAGCGGTTGACGTATTGATCAAATCGAGACGTAGCAGAACAAAATTTAATAGTAGCTTTTAGATGGTGTCATAATTAAAGCGAAGAGCGACACTCGTGAAAGTAGATGATGGTAGAAATAACAACGTATGAGTTTGGAGACGAGCCGTTTGCAAGATAGTCATGAATGTGTGGTTTGAGACAGCATTGACTCCAGTATCAAATACTGTTAGTACATATGTATGTGAATAGTAAATTTCTCGATCAAGTCCCCATCTAAAAGAGGTAAAACTTCAAGTTTCACCCATTGTCTATCTTAAGAAGCAATCTGTATTACTAAGAGGTTAAAACCGACTTCCAAGCACCCAAGGTCAGTTGCAAGTTATCTGGCTAAGGACTTTGAGTAGCAACAAAAATTTTATTTCAGTATTTCATATAATTATTGACAGAATTAAAAACATTAAAATGTTATCATAATTTACTTCAAAGGTTTAACGCAATAAGTCAAGTATTTAGATTAGTAGCAGTGTATGCGTCTTGGGTCATCGTAACTCACGCCGCGCGAAAAACCCACGCTGTTTTCATTCAGTATTTCAAAATTAGAGTGTTTTGCGACTTGAAATGTGTTGTTTTATACATGGGAATTCGATTCGTTAAAAAATGGGGTGCTGGGGTACTGGCGGGGCGGCGAAGCAGGGGGGGGGGGCGGTGGGGGTGTCACTGGTACAATACTACCTTTTACAATTTAATTTATAGTATTAGACATGTTGTCCTCGCAACTGGATAAAAACTGCCCTGCTCTTTGAAACAAGTTACTAATAATTTCAAACACCCGCGGATCATCTCGCAAAACACGCAGGGGATGGACAAAAATATGAAAACACCAAAAACCCGAAGCATTACCATGTCTAAGACGGCGTATGAAACACGTAGCCATTCGAAACAGTTTACAGCCGTCTCAGAATGGATAAATAAAGGTCGTCTATGGTTTTTAAAAGGGATCTTGTACCTTCACTATCTTGAACGTGGCTGTAGGCTGCAACTATAATGTGCTCTTTCGTGAGGAAAAGGAGAAAAAACAACGAAATCAGTTGCAATAGCACACGTTTCGTCGAAACCCCTTTCATCTAGGTTTTATAGTCTTCAAAAACGTCGTCCTCAATGACTAACAGTAGTTACTTGATGTTGTGAAGGTCGTTAAATACTTAGCCACAAGGCAGAAATGAAGCTCAAATTCACGTCCATAACAATAAAATCACAAAATATCTTGCTGACTGTCATTAGAAAGTGGTTCACAAATGCAAGTAGTGAATGAAATGAGTTCATCAGTCACATTTGCGAAGCATTTTCTGATGACAGTCAACATGATGTTTTTTAGTTTTATTGTTACTGAGGTCATCTTTATCGTTCGTGCTTTATGGCATGGCTACGTATTTGTCGAAACTTCACATCATGTAACCAGTGTTAATCTTTGATCTTCTGAGAAAGACGTTTTTAAAGACTTGGGAAAGTTACATCAAGGAGTTTTCGATAAACTTTGTAGTACTGCAACTAATTTGTTTTTTTTTTCACCTTTTTCTCACCAAGAATCTTATACCTTTCTTTCTATAATATAGTGGCAAGTTCCGGTAACGATGACTGAGGTGGATAGCGATCACGAACTCTTCTTTGAAAAGCATACCAAAAAGCCTCGATAATATTGAGATCTGGTGACTTTAGTGGCTGGGGGAGATTTGACAGTACATTCTTGTGCTTATAAAAGTAGACGATGCGAACTGTTTGGACAGGAGCTCTGTCGACTTGGAACACAGCATCACCATTGCGGAACAAATATTGTGGGCTGGGATGCACCTGATTAGCCACACACCAGCGACACATTGTTTTTTTTGTTTTGTTTTCATTATTCTTCCATATCCAGATTCCAGCTGTAAATGGCCATCTTCAGTGCACGTGAATGAGTTACCATACAGCAGACTCGCAGCAGTACATGTCACCATATGATTTTACTGGTGTGCAGGCAGAAAGAAATTAACCTTCCTTCTGCCTATATACCAATAAAGTCATATGGTGACATGTACTGCTGCGAGTCTGCTGTATGGTAACTCATTCACGTGCACTGAAGATGGCCATTTACAGCTGAAATCTGTAAAACCCAATAGCATTGCGACTGATTGCTGTGTTCCTACCGTTCCTTAAACAGTGTGTGTGTCTTGTTGCAGCGAAACTGTCGTTGCCCGGATTCTGAACTTTATTTATGCAACAATTGACAATGAGAGCAATTAGTGACTTTCAACAAACGTTACACATAATTTCAAAACTTTACGGAACATTTTTTTGCTGACACCCCAGCAAAATGATGAGAGGAAAATAGTTTCCTACATTTTCGATGCACATGCTGTGCGTCTTAGCACTTCTTTGCTGTCAACTATATCCTCAGTACCTTTTGCAGACAGTATACACATATACCACTGAATGTACCTGCAAAATTATATCATCGTACATCACATAGTTAGGAAGTCATGACGCCATAAATATTGAGATGTGGGAAAAACCTAGCTTTTCTTGAAACGTAACGTAGATTCCACACATTCTACTCACCCAGTGTTTGATAATGAGAGCACTCAGCGACTTCCAATTGACTTTAAACATATTTTCAAACCTTTCCAGAGGTCGGAAGCTTTTTTTTTTTTTTTTTTTTTTTTTTTTTTTTTTTTTTTTAAAGCAACAATCATGGGAAACTTTTGGTGACCCGTGAGCCTGATGCCTGATTCACATACGTAAGTTCGCGGGCTGTCTAGTCACGTGACGCGACAGCAGCGCTCCTAGCGCATGAAGTCCTAACCGTAGCGTTGTGACGTAAATGTTTATTATATGAATGCCTGGTGTCTGTTCTCTCGAACATGTTCCGAAAGAACTGACACCACGAGGAATCCGCAGCTGTGATTCATTATATGTAAATTAAAGGTAAAGGGGAGGGGGGGGATTTGGAAGAAAAGGACAGGGAATAGATGGTTGATGTCAGCTTGGTCGGTACCAAGACCCAGTTATTCGCCTATTAAATGCTGTTTGCAAGAGGGTAGAGCGGGTTAACGATTATGTTTTATGGAAGGGCATTATTTGTCATAAGGATAGACACGGTAAGGGACTAAAGATTTATCTCTCTAGTGAGTAAATACTTGCCGTCTTTCATTATTTTCATAACTCCGCAATAGATGGTCTTTTGGGACAATGCAAACCCTCGTTAAGATTAGGGAACATGTTGTCTGGCCTCCGTTGTAGATGGATATTCGGCATTCGTTGGGGAGTGCGAAAAATGGAAAGTAGCTAAGTCTAATCCCAATTCTCCGAAGGGTTTCTTGCATTCTACTCGCAAAAATCGCCCCATGGACAAAATCATATTAAGTGGGTCCCGTCCTGCGTACCAGAAACGGATATCTTTATATTCTTGTGGTAGTAGATGGATTTACTCGTTTTGTTTGGTTGATTCCTAGTCAGGGAGTCACTGTTGGCATCACCATTCAACACCTATCTAAGAATTTTCTATTTCCGGTCCACCTAAGATCTTGGTTAGTGAAAATGCAACCGCATTTCTCTCTAAAGAGTTCATAAACGGCATCCGTTATGTTAAAACTAGGATCGTTTGCCGAGAGTGTTGATAGGAACCTTAAATCGGCACTTATCTTTCATGCTGAAGCCCAGATGTGGGCTTCATTTTGCTCTTAATATCGCTCAGCACGAAGATATTAAAGTCATCCCATCCTCTTTGATGTTGTCTTATCCTGTTCACTCGCCCTTGACCAGTTTATGGTCTCTTGATGAAATTTGGCCCAACAAGATCGAATCGGGCGTTAGAGAAAGTAACTGGACGTAGCCCGTCGAAGGCAGCGTCTAACATATAAACACAGCAGGCACCCCTGTAAGACTAAAACTGGTGATAATGTGTTTTTACGTAACTTCGCCATGGGCCGAGGACGACAGCTAGAACCTTCTGGTAAATTGTGTCCTCGCTTCGTGGACCTTGACGGATTCTCCAGTTACTGAGGCCAGTCAATTTACTAGTGCGTAACCTTAAGACTGGCAAGTTATCTAGGGGACATGTTAGCCGGCTTAGGACAGTCGTGAGTTTTAGCCCTAAGCCGCTCTGATGTGCGGCGCAGGAGGTCGAGCCGTGGCGGCTTTCTCACAATGTATCGACATCACTGTTCATTATGATCTTTGACTAATATGTTACCGTTCAAGCGCAGCGGCCTCTGGTGTGGCGGATCCTAGCCTGGTGGCCGGTTTGTTGGGCAGTTATAAACTGAGGGACTCTTTCGCCGCGGTGTCAACTGTTGGCGGGCGACCAGTGTTGGGGTCATGTTACCCCGTGTAATTTACCGAGTACCGACGTGGCTTGCGCTGTGATTTATCGGAAGAGAACCGTGCTGTCAGGGCAGCGTTCACGGTCATTTTGGTCTGTCTTCCTTCTGTTTGCTGGGTACGGATACCCGCGTCTCCATGCTATTCGAATGGCAAGGTGACTGAACGATCCGGTAGACATTTCAGACTGATTCATTAGCTGATATCACATTATAATTCGTTTTGTGTGGTAACCTTATGTATCCGTGGTGCTTGTGAACCTTTAGGCAGTTTTAAAGGGCCGTGTTCCACAAGAAAGCTTATTTTGAAGGTTGGAGGTGGGCTGCAGTAGTTCGTGTCACCTGTTCTTGTCCGCCTTCCCTTAATTCTTTTGATTTTTAAAGTAAATTATTGCTCATGTAAAATTCAGTTGGTGGCGCAGTGAAATGTTACAATAGATGAATAATTGTTCATGTCAGAATGTGTGTCTGTTTTGCTGTTTTATTGGTTCATATATAGTTTGCTTGTACGGTAATGCTGAAGGCTTATCCTGTCTAAGAAATTATGTAGTGCGTCTGTTTTATTTAAGTCGCTCAGGAAAATTTTAGTCTGTTCCAGGACGCATATGTTCTCTCCGAAACGCTAAGGACTAATGTGTTAGCTGATGAACTTTGAATGTCTCTCAACTGTCCTTGTGGCTACTTTAATGGTTTTATAGAAATTGCTCAAATTATTTTGTTAAAAAAACATATGTAGCTGTTTTTAAAAATCTTTCGGTTAGTTTACTAAAAAGCATTAGCATTGTCATGGGTTTTGTCAAGAGCTCAGAGTAATTAATTCTACCCTAAGAGCTATTTTTTTCACCAGCTGCGTCATAGTCGCGTGTATGAACAGTGATCCAATACTGTCAAATGTCTTTTATTCCAGTCTCTGATCAGAATATCAATTCTTTAGACGATGACCGGTTTCAGTCAGTAATGACCATCCTCAGATCTTTTCTACACCGTGTCCTAAAGTGATAAGGCCGTAATGGCATCGCGAAAACATATAAGTATACTCAGCACAGCATCGTCACATACGTCTAAAATCTACACATTATTTTAGATCTATGTGACGACGCTGTGCTGAATATACTTATATGTTTTGAGAATCCCATTACGGCCTTATCACTTTAGGACATGCTGTAGAAAAAATCTGAGGATGGTCATTATTGACTGAAACCGGTCATGATCAAAAGAACTGATATTGTGATCAAAGACTGGAATAAAAGACATTTGATTAATTTTTTTGTTGCACGACTGTGTATTGGAATTCTGTCTAATAATAATTATTTGTGCTGCAAGAAACTGTCGTTAATAATCTCGTGTATTCCATTGCTGATACATGTTACCCAGGATCGGACCCCACTTACGTCCTGTCGGCTTGCTTAGCTGGCTATTTAAGTCATTCGGGCCCGCATCTCGTGGTCGTGCGGTCGCGTTCTCGCTTCCCACGCCCGGGTTCCCGGGTTCGATTCCCGGCGGGGTCAGGGATTTTCTCTGCCTCGTGATGGCTGGGTGTTGTGTGCTGTCCTTATGTTTGTTAGGTTTAAGTAGTTCTAAGTTCTATGGGACTTATGACCACAGCAGTTGAGTCCCATAGTGCTCAGAGCCATTTGAACCATTTTTTAAGTCATTCGGAGTGCATACGCTCGGCGTCTCTCCCCGCTGTCTGTCTTCCACGCTATTTCCTACAACCGCAACCGCACTGCTTAATGCTCCTGTTCAAGTTAAGTTTATACTTGGAAAAATTCCGAGTTGTAGTCTTCACCTTAAACAAATTTTGATGTGCGTTGGGATCCTAACGTATGCCTTAATCTGTTTTAACTTAATTGTTCTTGTGTTATTAGAAAATGTATTAAATCTTCCATTGATGAGCTTTTCTGGGTTTTAAATTACCTTGCCTAGATATTAGTGTTAAACTGTTTTTCATTGTTTTAGGTATGGTCTTAGGTTTTTAATCACTCATGTTTAAATCATGTTTTATTCTCACCATTTGGTAGTTAGGGCCGTTCTGGTCTGTTCCCCTTCATTATGGCTTTAGTCCCATTACATTCTGTGTCTTATATAGGGCGTGTTTTGTCTTAAAGAATATTATGTCATCTTGTGTTGGTCAATTATAAATTTTCTGTAAATTATTTAAATTGGCAATGAATTTTAAACGAGCTTCTTATTGCTTGGTCTTTTAATTAACTTAAAAAACAAATAAAAGCTTAACTGACTACTATGTGACTGAAATTGTGTAAAATAAATTTGTATTATACCAGCGAATGAAGTGTGTAAAATCCCCACTGGAAAAGCCCTTCCCGGTTTTCCTTCCTGGCTGAATTAAGAGGCCGTAATTATCACCATTTCAAAAACTGTGTATACAAAAGCACTTCATTTAACAGATTATAAAACCAAACACTTTTTTTATTTCCGCAACACTGCAATCAACGCCGGCTTCAGCTAGTTCTCTGTAAATTGCCTTCCGAGTCAACAGTTGCAGTGTTGTAATGTATCCACAACGCACGAAAAACAGTATAAAAACAAAATGTGGTAATGAGATAGGTAATCCCAGTGGACAAAAAATTCAAATGGCTCTGAGCACTATGGGACTTAACTGCTGCTGTCATCAGTCCCCTAGAACTTAGAACTACCCAAACCTAACTAACCTAAGGACATCACACACATCCATGCCCGAGGCAGGATTCGAACCTGCGACCCTAGCGGTCACGCGGTTCCAGACTGCAGCGCCTAGAACCGCTCGGCCACTCCGGCCGGCCCCAGTGGACACGCAATGGGGAGTACCTTTGGGGTTTGTGGCCACAGGCATACTTTTGATGAGTGGTCGCGTAAGGCCGAGTTGTTTCTATAATATTAAATAAATTAAGCCATCATTTCTTTGTTAATTTTAAAAAGTTTAAAAGTCTAAATTGTTTCATCTTAGAATATATCGGCTATATTATACGCAAGGCAACCCAGAAAAAAACGAACAACAGAGTGCCGAACTGCCAAACCGATAATACTCGCTCTCACACACTAAATGGGTATTGGTAATGTTGAGAACATTTTGGTCCGCACCAGTACTGATCATCAGTATTTGCACTACACAGAAAAACGCCAAGGAAACTGGTATAGGTATGCGTATTCAAATACAGAGATATGTAAACAGGCAGAATACGGAGCTGTGGTCGTCAACGCCTATATAAGACAACAAATGTCTGGCTCAGTTATTAGATCAGTTACTGCTGCTACACTGGCTGGTATCAACATTTAAGTGACTTTGAACGTAGTGTTATAGTTGGCACACGAGCGATGGGACACAGTGTCTTCCAGGTAGCGATGAAGTGGGGATTTTCCCGTACGACCATTTCACGAGTGTACCGTGAATACCAGCAATCCAGTAAAACATCAAATCATCGACATCGCTGCGGCCGGAAAGAGATCCTGCAAGAAAGAGACCAACGACGACTGAAGAGAATTATTCAACGCAGCAGAAGCGCAACATTTCCGTAAATTGCTCCAGATTACACTGGTGGGCCGTCTACAAGTGTCAGGGTGGAAACCACTCAACGAAACATCATCGATATGGGTTTTCGGAGCCGAAGGCCCACTCGTATACTATTGATGGCTGCACATAGAGCTTTACGTCCCACCTGGGCCCGTCAACACCGACATTGGACTGTTGATCACTGGAAACATGTTGCCTGGTCGGACGAGTCTCGTTTCAAATTGTATCGAGCGGATGGGCATGTACGGGTATAGGGACAACCTCATGGACCCTGCAGGTCAGTAGGGGATTGTTAAAACTGTTGGAGGCTCCGTAATGGTGTCGGGTGTGTGCAGTTGGAGTGACACGGGACTCCTGACACCACTCTGCATCCGTTCATGTCCATTGTGCATTCCAAAGGACTTGGGCAATTCCTGTAGGACAATGCGACACGTCCAGAATTCTACAGAGCGGCTCCAGGAACACTCTTCTGAGTTTAAACACTTCCGTTGGCCACCAGACTCCCCGGACAAGAATATTACTGAGCATATCTGGCATGCCTTGCAACTTGCTGTTCACAAGAGATCACCACCC
This sequence comes from Schistocerca nitens, assembly GCF_023898315.1. NCBI lineage: Eukaryota > Metazoa > Arthropoda > Insecta > Orthoptera > Acrididae > Schistocerca > Schistocerca nitens. The sequence goes on along the minus strand of NC_064615.1, from coordinate 222,610,633 downwards.
CCTCTCACTCTTACGGATTTATGGACAACCCTGCATGATTCATGGTGTCAGTTCCCTCCAGCACAACTCCAGACGTTAGTCGTGTCCATGATATGTCGTGTTGCGGCACTTATGGCTGCTCGCCGGGGCCCTATACGATATTATGCAGGTGTACCAGTTTCTTTGGCTATTCAGTTCACATCTACATCTACATGATTACTCTGCAATTCACAGTGTGCCTGGAAGTTTCAAGCTATTTCTCTACCATTTCACTCTCGAATGCCGTACGGGAAAAACAAGCATTTAAATCTTTCTGTGCGAGCTTTTATTTTATCGTGCTGACCATTTCTTTCTACGGAGGTAGGCGCCAACAGAATATTTTCGCAGTCGAAGGAGAAAGATGTTGATTGAAGTATCACGAGAAAATCCAGCCGCAACGAAAATGCCTTGTTTTAATGGTAGCAACCCCAGTGCACATATAACGTCCGTGGCACACTTTGCCCTATAAAAACAAGCTGCCTTTCTTTGAAGTTTATCGATTACCTCCGTCAGTCCCACCTGGTGCGAACCCCACACCGCACAGCAATACTCCGGAAGAGGGCGGGCGAGAGTAATGTAAGTAGTCCCTCTAGCAGACCTGTTGCTACCTGTTCTACCAATAAATAGCAGTATATGGTATGCTTCCTCCGCTGCATTATCTATGTGATCGTTCCAGTTTAAGTTATTCGTACTCGTAATCCATAAGTATTTAGCTGAATTCTTAAACTTTAGATTTCTGAGATTTACCCCTAAACCGAAAGTTAGAGGAGTCCCTAAAGTACGGATGTGAATGACTTCATACTTTTCATTGTTTAGATCCAGTTGTAACTTTTCGCACTGTACCGATATCCTGTCTAAATAATTTTGCGATTGGTTTTGATCATCTGGTGACTTTACAAGGCGATAAATGGCTGTATCATCTGAAAACAATTGCTCAGATTGTCTTCTATGTCGTACATGTAGGTCAGAAATGTCAATAACCGACTTCAGGCGGTCAACATACTCAGGTAATGGCAATAATACTGAACGTGTGAGAGCCCCTAAATCGCTTCCTCTCTCTCTCCCAAGAATTTCTGCCGCGAAACTGACTGAAACCAATAGTAGGCCGGATCCACCCATGCTTTAAAGAGTCTGGGCTGGGGGATTTACTGGTGCAGTACTAATAAAAGGAAAAAGTGAGCACATCACATCAGTAACAAAACACGGCACTTTCAGCGGTCGTTCTGATTTATTTTATTATATTGCAACCAGTTTCGGTGATTCAATACATCTTCAGGCCCTAACTGACGCTGAGGGGGTGGTATCCAATCACATATACGATCCCATCAGTGGCTAACATTTATGATGGAGTGCCTAGAAGAATATTTAAGCACTGTGCTGCACATGTTAGCACTGTATTTAGTCATATTTGTAATTTTTTCTTTAAGAATTGTCAATTTTCTGAACGATTAAAGTACTCAGTAGTAATGTCGCTTTATAGAAAGGGAGAAAGGGATAATGGAGACAATTTTAGACCTATTTCTATGCCATCAGTGTCTGCTAAAGTTATTCACATAATCGGCTATCAAATGTACAGTTCCGCTTTAGCAGTGGTTTAACAAAAGAAAATGCTATATAGGGTTTTCTCTGTGAGGTACTGGATGGATTAAACCAAAGATTTCGAAAACTAGGCTCTTTTTTTTTAAAAATTAAGGCGTTTGATTTTGTTGATCACAAAATACTGCTCCAAAAGTTGGACCATTACGGAAAACGGGGAGTAGCTTTCAATTGGTTGACCTCTAACAACAGACAACAAAAGGTCATTATTCACAGTGTTGAGAATGGCTGTGATATGGGGTCTGAGTGGGGCACGGTTAAATGGAAGGGGGGGGGGGTTCCCCAGGAGTCAGTATTGGGGCCACTCCTGTTCCTTGTTTATATAAATTATATGCCCCCTATTTCAAATGGTTCAAATGGCTCTGGGCACTATGGGACTTAACATCTGAGGTCATCAGTCCCCTAGAACGTAGAACTACTTAAACCTAACTAACCTAAGGACATCACACACAACCATGCCCGAGGCAGGATTCGAACCTGCGGCCGTAGCAGTCGTGTGGTTCCAGACTGAAGCGCCTAGAACCGCTCGGCCACAGCGGCCGGCTTGCCCTATAGTATTACAGGTAATTATAAAATATTTCTGTTTGATGATGAGACTAGTTTGGTGGTAAAGAATGTTGTATGCAACATTGGCTCTGTTTCAAATAGTGCAGTTCATGACGTAAGTTCATAGCTTGTAGAAAATAAACTAATGCGAAATCACAGTATGACTCAGTTTTCACAGTTTCTAACACACAATTCAACAAAACTCGACGTTTTAATTTCAGGGAAGGGGCATATGATTAGTGAAACTGAACAGTTCAAATTTCTAGGTGTTCTGGTAGATAGTAAACTGTTGTGGAAAGCCCACGTTCAGGATTTTGTTCAGAGACTTAATGCTGTCATTTTTACTGTTCGAACGGCATCTGAAGTAAGTGATCGTTCGACACGAAAATTAGTCCAATTTGCTAATTTTCATTCGCTTATGTCATGTGGTATTACATTTTGGTGTAACTCTTCCCATTCTCAAAGGATATTTTTGGCTCAGAAACGGGCAGTTCGGGCAATAAGTGGTGTAAGTTCGCGAACCTCTTGTCGACCTCTGTTCACTAGCCTGGGTTTTCTGACATCGGACTCTTAATATGTCTATTCTTTACTGTCGTTTCTTGTTAACAATACCAGCTTATTACCAAGAATTAGCAGATTTCAATCAGTTAATATTCGGCAGAAATCCAATCTGCATTTGGATCGCACTTCCTTAACCCTTGTGCAGAAAGGCGTGCTGTATACTGCTGCATCCATTTTCAATAAGGTACCACAAGAAATGGCTCTGAGCACTATGGGACTTAACTTCTGAGGTCATCAGTCCCCTAGAACGTAGAACTACTGAAACCTAACTAACATAAGGACATCACACACATCCATGCCCGATGCAGGATTCGAACCTGCGACCGTAGCGGTCGCACGGTTCCAGACTGTAGCGCCTAGAAACCTAGGCCTACCACATGAAATCAAAAATCTTAGCAGTTATGCAAGCGCTTTCAAATCGAAACTGAAGTGTTTCCTCATGGGTCACTCCTGTTCTGTCGAGGAGTTCCTTGAAAAATTAAACTGATTCCTATGTTACATAGTTGATTGCATTTACTTAAACTTAAGGCCTGGCTTCTTTTGGGTTCATAAACATTTTAATTTACCTGTTGTTACTTATATGTAGTAATTCCATGTACCGACAAGTTCCATGACCTTGAAGATTTGCTCCTCAATTTTGTCCTAAGGAACTAGACGTATAAACAAATAAAAAAGAGATGTGGCTTCCGTAAAATACTGTAAAAGCGATGTTGTGCCTGTATCCATCAACTATCAACTGACAAGAGATATATTAGGAATAGAACGACCAAAGAATAATTAAAAAAAACTGCGGAAGCCAGTTCATGGATGTTGGCATACGATTGGAGTTCACCGCTTCAGCGTCAGTTAAGGCCTGAATATAATCTACTGAGCCACGAAAACTGGTTGCAACATAATAAAATAACATAAAAATGACTGCTGCAGGTGTTCCACTTTACGTAAATGAACCGTCAAAGTCCAGCAGACTGTCAGCCACAACAACGGAAATACAAAAACACCACAGAAAGATCCATAATGTACACTAGTAAGGCAATGTTCCTCAACGGCCGATATTACAGACCATCGGCAGACGCGGGGCAACGTGGAGGGAGGGGAAGCGGTGTTCGCCAGCCTCTGCCTCACCCCTGGCAGGTATACCACTCAGCTGCACACGCACTGTGGAGAGGAGGAATGTGGTACGCACCTGAAGAGAGCGACTGACGCTGGCTCGACGTCGAGGTTTTTGGCGTCGGTGAGCAGCAGGGGCGGTCCGTGGAGAAGGCGGTGCAGCGGTGTCGCTTGTTGTGGAGTCGTGTGGAGGAGTGTCAGCGCTACCGGACTGCCGGATGGCGCCCCGCATCGCCGCTCGCCATTTAAGTACGCCAGCGCCACTGCTGCCCCCACCAGAGGGGGGGGGGGGGGAGGGGGGAACCCCGGCGCCGGTACGCTCTGCGCTGATTGCTGCGGCCTCCCGCTCTCGCCGCCGCCTTAACCAGCCACGTGCTCTCCATACAACAATACTTCAGTGCCGGCGTCAATAAATCTTAAGTTACACTACTGGCCATTAATATTGCTAACCCACGAAGATGATATGCTACAGACGCGAAATTTAACCGACAGGAAGAAGATGCTGTGATATGCAAATGATTAGCTTTTCAGAGGATTCACACAAGGTTGGCGCCGGTGGCGGCACCTACAACGTGCTGACATGAGGAAAGTTTCCAACCGATTTCTCGTACACAAACAGCAGTTGACCGGCGTTGCCTGGTGAAACGTTGTTGTGATGCCTCGTGTGAGGAGGAGAAATGCGTACCATCACGTTTCCGACTCTGATAAAGGTCGGATCGTAGCCTCTCGAGATTGCGGTTTATCGTATCGCGACATTGCTGCTCGTGTTGGTCGAGATCCAATGACTGTTAGCAGAATATGGAGTCGGTGGGTTCAGGAGGGTAATACAGAACGCCGTGCTGGGTCCCAACGGCCTTGTATCACTAGCAGTCGAGATGACAGACATCTTATCCGCATGGCTGTAACGGATCATGCAGCCACGTCTCGATACCTGAGTCAACAGATGGGGACATTTTCAAGACAACAACCATCTGCACGAAAAGCTCGACGACGTTTGCAGCAGAATGGACTATCAGCTCGGAGACCGGGGCTGCGGTTGCCCTTGACGCTGCATCACAGACAGGAGCGCCTGCGATAGTGTACTCGTTGACGAACCTGGGTACACGAATGGCAAAACGTTATTTTTTCGGATGAATCCAGGTTCTGTTTACAGCATCATGGTCGCATCCGTGTTTGGCGACATCGCGGTGAACGCACATTGGAAGCGTGTATTCGTCATCGCCATACTGGCGTATCACCCAGCGTGATGGTATGGTGTTCCATTGGTTACAGGTCTCGGTCACCTCTTGTTCGCATTGACGGCATTCTGAATAGTGGACGTTATATTTCAGATGTGTTACGACCCGTGGCTCTAGCCTTCATTCGATTCCTTCGAAACCCTACATTTCAGCAGGATAATGCACGACCGCATGTAAGTGTCCTGTACGGGCGTTTCTGGATACAGAAAATGTTCCACTGCTGCCCTGGCCAGCACATTCTCCAGATTTTTCTCCAACTGAAAACGTCTGGTCAATGGTGGCCGAGCAACTGGCTCGTCACAATACGCCAGTCACTACTCTTTATGAACTGTGGTATCGTGTTGAAGCTGCATGGGCAGCTGTACCTGTACACGTCATCCAAACTCTGTTTGACTCATTGCCCAGGCGTATCAAGGCCGTTATTACGACCAGAGGTGGTTGTTCTGGGTACTAGTTTCTCAGGATGTATGCACCCAAATTTCGTGAAAATGGAATCACACGTCAGTTCTAGTATAATATGTCTGTCCAATGAATACCCTTTTATCATCTGCATTTCTTCTTGGTGTACCAATTTTAATGGTCAGTAGTGTACTTTTCACTGCCTTCCTTCTCAAAAGTTTTGAGTACGTACTGAAGAATGTAGGTTACTCCATCGTTCCTCGTGGTATTGAGAGATGCACTGCCGCAGTTTCATGTTGTTGGTGTTGTTATTACCCTTATTGTATGTTTGTTGATATTCATCTTTGTTTTGAGTCATCAGTCATCTGACTGATGCGGCCCGCCACGAATTCCTCCACAGTGCCAACCCCTTCGTCTCACAGTAGGACTTGCAACCTACCTCCTAAATTACTTGCTGGATGTATTCCAGTCTCTGTCTTCCCCTACAGTTTTTACCCTCTACGGATTCCTCTACGACCGTGGGAGCTATTCCCCGATGCCAGAATCATATTTTCACTCTGCAGCGAAGTATGCGCTGATGCAAAACTTTCTGTCAGATTAAAACTGTGTTCCGGACCGAGAAATTTATTATTCCCTGATGACTTAACATGTGTCGTATCATCCTTTCCTTCTTATTGTCAGTGGTTTTCACGTATTCCTATCATGGACGATTCTGCGCAGAACCTCCTCATTACTTGCCTTATCACAATTAATTTTCAGCATTGCTCTGTAGCACCACATCTCAAATGCTTCGATTTTCTCCTGTTCCGTTTTTCCCACAGTGCATGTTTTACTAACATACGATGCTGTGCTCCAAACGTACATCCTCAGAAATTTCTTCCTCAAATCAAGGCGTATGTTTGGTACTAGTAGACTTCTCTCGGTCAGAAAAACCCTTCTTGCCAGTGCTAGTCTGCTTTTGATGTTCTCATTGCTCCGTCCGTCATTGGTTATTTTGTGCCTAGGTAGCAGAATTCTTTAACTTCTACTTCGTGGCCGTTAATTCTGATAAGTTTCTCGCTGTTATCATTTCTGATACTTTTCATTACTTTCATCTTCCTTCGATTTACTCTCAGTCCATATTCTGTATATAATTTTAATTTTAAAAACCGACAGCCTCAGTTGCAAAGTTTACCTAGATTTACCTAGGTTTCAGTCGGGATAACCGAACCTTCTTCAGAATAAAAGTAACTACCGTTTGTCCATAGTGGACATCGTCAAGCTAAAACTACGATGTTCACTATTGACAAATGGTTGTTACTTTTATTCTGAAGAAGGTTCGGTTATCCCGACTGAAACCTAGGTAAATCTAGGTAAACTTTGCAACTGAGGCTGTTGGTTTTTAAAATTAAAATTAATATTTATACAGTTGCTGGCAAGGCCTTGAAATGTCGAAAATATTTATATTCTGTATACATTAGACAATTCATTCCATTCAGCACACCATGTAAGTCTTCATTTTCAGTCAGGATACCAAAGTCATCAGCTTATAGCATCGTTGATACCTTTTCACCTCGAATTTTAATTCTATTCCTGAACCTTTCATTTACGTCATTGCTTCTTCGGTGTACAGATTGAACAGTGGCGGTGAAAGACTACATCCCTGTCTTGCACCCTTTTTAATTCGAACACTCCGTTCTTGCTCGTCAACTCTTATTATCCCCTCTTGGCTCTAGTTTGTATTGTATTTTACCCACCTCTCCCTATAGTTTAACTATATTTTTCTCAGAATTTTGAACCTCTTGCACCATTTTTCACTGCCGAACGCTTTTCCAGGTCAACAAATCCTATGAAAGAGTCTTGAATTTTCTTTAGTTTTGTTTCGATTATCAACTATAAAGTCAGCATTTCATCTCTGATGCCTTTACCTTTCCTAAAACCAAACTGATCGTCATCTAACACATCCTTTATTTTCTTTTACACTCTTCTGTGTATTATTCTTATCAGGAACTCCAATGTATGAGCTGTCAAGTTGATTGTGCGATGATTTTCGCACTTGTTATCATATAACCACATTACAAGACATCACCAATTCCGTTCAATTACTTCTATGCGTCCATCGCATGTCTGACAGAATACAATGTCTTCAGCAAACTACGATGTTATTATTTCACCTCCGACAACGTTAATTTTATTTCCAAAATTCTCCTTGTTTTCCTTTTCTCCTTGCTCGCCAAAAATACTGAAAAACACGGAGGGAAGTGCTTCAGAGCTGTCTCATTTCGTTCTAAACTTCTGCTTCCATTTCTTGACCTTCGATTTTAATAAATCTAGTTTGGTATCTGTAAAAGCTGTATATAACATTTCGCTACTTGTATTGCATCCCTATTAACTTCATAATCCAAAAGAGTGTATTCCAGTCATCATCTGAATCAGCTAATGCCTTGTATGTAGGTTTCATTTCCTTAACCTACACTATGTGATCAAAAGTATCCGGACACTATGACTTACAAGTTCGTGGCGCCCTCCATCGGCAATGCTGGAATTCTGTATGGTGTTGGCCCACCCTTAGCCTTGATGGCAGCTTCCACTCTCACAGGCATACGTTCAATCAGGTGCTGGAAGGTTTCTTGGAGAAAGGCAGCCCATTCTTCACAGAGTGATGCACTGAGGAGAGGTATCGATGTCGGTCGGTGAGGAGTGGCACAAAGTCGGCGTTCAAAAACATCCCAAAGGTGCTCTATAAGATTCAGGTCGGGACTCTTTGCAGGTCAGTCCATTACAGGGATGTTACCGTCAGGTAACCACTCCGCCACAGGCCATGTATTATGAACAGGTGCTCGATCGTGTTGAAAGATGCAATCGCCATCCCTGACTTGCTCTTCAACAGGGGGAAGCAAGAAGGTACTTAAAAGATCAATGTACTTAAAAGATCAATGTAGGTCTATGCTGCGATAGTGCCCCACGCAAAACAAGGAGTGCAAGCCCCCTCCATGAAAAACACTACCACACCATAACACCACGGCCTCCGAATTTTAATGTTGGCAGTACACACGCTAGCAGATGACGTTCACCGGGCATTCGCCATACCCACACCCTGCCCTCGGATCCCCACGTTGTGTACCGTGATTCGTCACTCCACACAACGTTTTTCCACTGTTCAATCGTCCGAAGTTTACGCTCCTTAAACCAAGCGAGGCTTCGTTCGTCATTTACCAGTGTGATGTGTGGCTTATGAGCAGCCGCCCGACCATGAAATACAAGTTTTCTCGCCTCCCGCCTAACTGTCATAGTACTTGCAATGGATCCTGATGCAGATTAGAATTCCTGTATAATGGTCTGAATAGATGTCAGCCTATGGCACATTACGGCCCTCTTCAGCTGTCGGCGGTCTCTATCAGTCAACAGACGAGGTCGGCCTGTACGCTTTTGTGCTGTACATGTCCCTTCATGTTTCCACTTCACTATCACATCGGAAACAGAGGACCTAGGGATGTTCAGGATCGTGGAAATCTCGCATACAGACGTATGACACAACTGACACCCAAACACCTGACCACGTTCGAAGTCCGTGAGTGCCGCGGAGCGCCCCACTCTGCTCTCTCACGATGTCTAATGACTACTGAGGTCGCTGATATGAAGTACCTGGCAGTAGGTGGCAGCACAATACACCTAGTATAGGAGCATATCAGTTGGCAGCCCAGAGATAGGCAGGTGCGCGTATACGAAGCTCTCGCTAAGTTAAGTGATTAATATTGAAATAAGAACTAATTTAGTTAATACTACATTATAGACTAATATATTTACTTCTTCTCTAGGCTATCTATTGAAGGTTTCGCTTTCCTGACCGTATTTGGATCGAAAAGGAAGTATTCCGTAAAGAACGGTAGTCGTTAGTTTTGTTTACATTTTTTAGGCGTAAATTTCGTGCGAGTGTTGATTTTCGTTTTTGACTAGAGTTATCGCTTCAAAGTCAAATTAATTCGTGTCTGTAATACAGAGTTTAGGTAGTTAAAACTTTCGGAAATAAGTTTAAAAGTTTGTTTACATTAGTTTTTATTTACGTATTAGTACAGGTTACGAAACTACTGTGGTCTTGTGCCAAGGTATTCTCTGCTTTTGTGTTAAGTTTGTCTATCAAACCATGTAACACAAATGTGGCGGTTGCCGTAGAAATTCAAAGAGGGGGTGATTTGTGTAGATTGTAAGTTACGGTTTCATTGGGGCGAGTGTAGCGGCGAGGTAACGAGGGTAGAAAATGAGGCTGTTCCATGGCATTGTAGGTTATGTAGAAAGAACAGAAAAATCACTGAACAGGACGCAAAAATTTATGCCATTAAGGCTGAATTAGATAACGCGAACTTGAAATTATGTAGGTTAAGGGAGGAAAAAGAAATTGGGAACTGCGAAAAGGCCAACGAAAAAACTCCAAAAATTCAAATAGTAAACCAGTTTGGCTTGCTATCTGAAGTCGAGGAAGGGCCTCATCCAGATGTAGTTGAAAGTAGGTTGAAGCAGAATTTTAGCTTAAAGAAAAAAGACAGATTGGGATCAAACCAGAACAGGAAAAGAAGAATTCTGCTTATAGGCAGCAGTCATGGGAGGGGTGTGGGCCAGGAGCTTCAGGAGAAATTACTTGCAGGGTACTAGGTCACAAGTGTTGTGAAACCAAGTGCTAGCCTTAGCCAGGTGACAGAAAACTTAGGTCAGCTATGCAGGGATACACTACACATGGCCTGCACCTGAATAGGAAGGGGAAAAATAAGTTAGCTTCTGAACACTATGCAACTGTGGAGATGGATGGTGTTAGTATAAATGGATATAATTTAGCATCTTACACTTGCAGATGTAGGATGGATAAAGGAGGAGTTGCCATTTTCATAAAACAAGGGGAAAAATAAAAAAAAAAAACTGTAGAAGTAAGGAAATTTTGTGTTGATCAGTACTTTGAGGTTTGTACATGTGAACTTCAGCTAGATAATGTAGTATTGGTATTAGCAACAGTGTGCAGGTCTCCATTAGGAGACTGGGTGATATTCATAATAAACTTTGACTCCCTATTATGCTGTCTGTCAAACAAAAAGAAGAAGTTATTAATCTGTGGTTATTTTAATGTAAACTTTCTAAGTAATTCCGATAGGAAAAGTGAACTAGAAGTTTTGTTAACAACATATAAGATACAACATATATCTCCCTACATGTATAACTCAAGATTGTAGCACTCTAATAGATAATGTTTTTGTGCAGAAAGAGGATGTAAAACAAACATATGCTTTGTAAAACAAAAAAACATAATGGAACTTTACCTAGACATAAATGGGTATAGGAAGGGCTTCAAGGCTAGGACAAATGCACTTCGAGGGGATGCTGGGGGAATACTGACAGACCCCAGTGCTATATTAAGTAAATGGAGGGCGCATTTTGAGCCCCTATTAAATGTACACCAGGAAGCAGGAAATGAGCAGGCGTACGAAATACATACAGCAGAGCCCCAGACACCTGAGCCAACGTTAAAGGAAGTAAGAAATGCAATCAACAAATTGAAAAACCATAAAGCACCAGGATCAGATTGCATAACTGCAGAATTAGTTAAAAATGAAGGACAGAAATTGGTGGAAGTAGTTCACAAAGTGATAACTAAATTATGGAACTCAGAGATGATACCTGAAGAGTGGCTGGAGCCGATTCTGATCCCAATTTTTAAGCAAGGTGACAAAATGGATTGTAGCAATTATAGAGGCATATCGCTATTACCAGTATGTTCCAAAATTTTCTCGAATATTCTGCTAAGCAGGCTTACACCATATGCAGATGAAATTGTGGGGGATTACCAAGCCGGCTTTCGGAGGAACAGATCAACTATAGACCAAATATTCACCCTGCGTCAAATTTTGGAAAAGAAATGGGAATACAATATACCAGTTCATAATCTTTTCATAGATTTTACAAAAGCATATGATTCAGTATAGCAATCAAAATTGTACAGAATTCTTTTGGAACTTGGAATTCCAAAGAAGTATGTTAGACTCATAGAAGTGAGTTTGAAAAACACAAAAGGTAGAGTGCGCGTGGGGAAATTGGAGTCAGAAGAATTTGTAATAAAGAAGGGACTTAAGCAGGGTGATGCCCTGTCTCCGCTACTTTTTAATTTAGTCCTAGAATATATTGCACGAATGGCAGCAGATAATTCAGAGGGTGTGGAGTTAAATGGAAATATTAAGATATTAGGGCATGCAGATGATCTAAACATCATTAGCGATAGGAAAGAATCTATAACAGCAAATGAGAATGCGTTAATCAAGGCTAGTGAAGACGTAGGTCTAAGGATAAGTGAAGACAAAACTAAATACCTTATTACTACTAGAATGCCAACAGCAGTAGATCAGGAAATGTTAAGAGTTGGAGACATGCAGTTTGAAAAAGTGAACACATTTAAGTATCTAGGCGTGTACATCACTTCGAGAAATGAGATTGAATCCGAACTGAGGAAGAGATTACGGGCGGGAAATGCGTGCTACTTCTCACTGAATAGATTAGTTTCATCACGGATATTGTCTCGAAATTTAAAGATTAGAATATACAAAACTATTATTCTACCAGAATGAGATTTTCACTCTGCAGCGGAGTGTGCGCTGATATGAAACTTCCTGGCAGATTAAAACTGTGTGCCCGACCGAGACTCGAACTCGGGACCTTTGCCTTTCGCGGGCAAGTGCACTTGCCCGCGAAAGGCAAAGGTTCCGAGTTCGAGTCTCGGTCGGGCACACAGTTTTAATCTGCCAGGAAGTATTATTCTGCCAGTTATGCTGTATGGGTGTGAGACTTGGTCTCTCACTGTGCAAAATGAAAAGCCGTTTAGAGTATTTGAAAACAAAATTTTGAGGAAAATTTTCGGAGCAAAAAGGGATGACATTAGCGGAGAGTGGCGAGAACTGCATAACGAAGAGGTTCACGAACTCTATTCAAGCCCTGACATAATCAGTATTATTAAATCACGTAGGCTGCGATGGGCGGGTCACGTAGCTCGAATGGATGAGGGCAGGGCAGTGCGCGGAGTACTGGTAGGGCACCTAGAGGGAAAACGTCCCGTGGGGAGACCGAGGCGTAGATGGGAGGACAATGTGAAGGCCGATTTGAGGAGCCTAGGTATTGAAGGAGAATGGAAGGAAATAGCCCAAGACAGAGAGAGATGGCGAAAATACGTTGCTGCGGTAATGGACTCTCGAGTCCGGTATGACCAGTGAGTAAGTAAGTAAGTAAGTAAATGGATTGTCAGACCGTGATGCACAACTGATTAAGTTACAAAACCTAACAGGGTGTAAAGTTCGGAAACCATTAAGTAAAAGTGTGAGGTTGCACAACCTGGTATCTACAGAGCACTTCAGAGAAAATTTCAGAAATGTTAATTGGGGAGATGTATATAATGAGCCAAATGCTAATGATAAATGCAACATATTTCTTGATAAATTTATATCCCTTTCTGAACATTGTTTCCCAAAGAAAATTACTAAATGTAACACCACAAACTTTTCAAAGAAACCTTGGATTGCTACAGGTATTAAAGTGTCTTCAGAAAGAAAAATAAAACGGTATGAGACAGCAAGAACAAGTAAAGATCCAGAAGTAGTTTTACACTATAAAAATTATTGTAATGCACTGAGAAAATTTATAAGGAAATCACGAAATACGTATGTTAGAGAAGAAATTAACAACTCTGGCAATAAAATAAAATCAGTATGGAATGTTGTTAGAAGGGAGACAGGAAGAGTAACCACTGGCGTACGTAGTATTACTATTAACGACAATGAGACCATCCTAACCAACAGTACGCAAGTAGCTAATGTATTTCAGTACCATTTTTTAAGTGTAGGAGAGAAGTGTAGTTCAAAAGAATAAGCCAGGCAGTACATGCAAGAGTCAGTTTCGAAAAAAAAAATAGTCAGATTAAGTTTCACCTAACAACTTCTTATGAAATAAGTAAAATTATTAGATCTTTGAAAAATAAATGTTCTGTTGGAGTAGATAGCATTTCTAATAAGATATTAAAACAATGTGGAGCAATTACAGCTAATGTTCTGAGTCACATATGTAATGCATCACTAACTCAAGGCATTTTACCAGACAGGTTAAAATATGCCATTGTCAGGCCTCTCTACAAAAAGGGGGACACCACAGATGTCAATAATTATCGGCCAGCATCCTTGCTTACAGCATTTTCAAAAATCTTCAACAAAATATTGTACTCAAAAATGGTTAGTCATTTCAAAAGTAATGGGATACTTAATAAATCACAGTTTGTATTTCAGAAATGCTGTTCCACTGAGATAGCAACATACAGTTTCAGTGTACACATAATAGAGTCTTTAAATAGTAAAATGTCACCAACAGGAATTTTCTGTGGCATGTACAAAGCATTTGATTGTGTGAACCATGACATTATGTTACAGAAATTACAATTCTATGGTATAAATGGAATAGCATATGAGTAGACCTACAGAACAGGAAACAAAAAGTTTCTTTATATGGGTCAAGTGATTTAAATAAGTTTGCCACTTGATCTAACTAGGGTGAAATTACATTAGCTGTCCCACAGGGTTCAATCATGGGTCCCCTTCTGTTCTTGATATATGTGAACGACCTCCCTTCTTATCTGAAACAAGAAGCTGAACTGACACTGTTTGCTGATGATACATGACACATCATTATTAATCCAGTAAAAGAAACTCCAATTGAAAATGATACAAATAAGGTCTTTGGAAAAGTCATTAATTGGTTTTCTGCAAACGGACTTGCTCTAAACATTGAAAAAAAAAAAAAAAGAAAACCACAGTACATCCAATTTTCTGCTGCAAAAAGTACAGTTCCTTCAATAAATATAACACATCAACAGAAGTCAGTAGACAGGGTAGAGCATACTAAGTTTTTGGGTGGACATGTAGATGAGAATCTTAATTGGAAAATTCATAGTTTGGATCTTCTAAAGCGACTAGGTTCAGCAACTTTTGCAATCAGAATAATTGCCAATTTTGAGGACAAAGAAATTATTAAGCTAATATACATTGCATACTTTCACTCTTTGATGTCATACAAAATAATATTTTGGGGTAACTCAACACTTAGACAAAAAGTATTCACTGCTCAAAAGAAAGTGGTTAGAATAATGTGTGGGGTATATAGTCGCACATCTTGTAGGTATCTTTTTAAAAGATTGGGAATTCTTACAACAGCCTCACAGTACATTTACTCACTAATGAAATTTGTTCTCAACAACATGGGCCAGTTTAAAAACAACAGCGACATTTATGAATATAATACCAGAAAAAAGAAAGACTTACACTATCCTTTACACAACCTATCTTTGGCACAGAAATGGGTAAAATATGCTACTAAAAAAATTTTTGACAAATTACCAGTTGAAATAAAATGTCTGACAGAAAGCAGTTAATAGCTTCAAAAATAGACTGAAATCATATCTCCTTGACATCTCCTTCTATGCCATAGGCGAATTCTTCAACAGGAATAAATAAATCTATGAATATAGTATATGTGTGGTGTGCCATTTAAGGGAAAGGGGTAAATTATATATTAAAAAATCTTGTTTCATACGTGCATTTCTTATGCGCATGACACGTTCCACATCATAATGGCTACCGTACTATGCAACCAACTAACTAACTAATATGAAAAATTTATGTTTTTGGTGGTGTCCGGATACTTTTGATCACATAGTGTATGTTCTAAGAGAAGTCGTATGGTCAACATTGTCTCGGGTGTTCGTATATTTCCCCTGAACCCAAATTGACCACCCTCGAGGTCGGCTTCCTTCAGTTTCTCCATTACTACACAAATAATTTGAGTCAGAATTTTGCAACCATGACTTTCAGCAACAGCATTACAAATGGTTCAAATGGCTCTAAGCACTACGGGAAGCCACCAGTCCCCTAAACTTAGAACTACTTAAACCTAACCAACATAAGAACATCACACACATACATGCCTGGGGCAGGATTCGAACCTGCGACCGCAGCAGCAGCGCGGTTCCATCCACATTGATGACAAGAGTCATATAAAGAAGAAAGGAAAAGAAAGCTCAGGATGTGTCAGATGACGACCCTTTTGGCTTTAGGAAAGGTAAAGGCACCAGAGAGGCAATTCTGGAGCTGCAGTTGATAATGAAAACAATACTACAGAAAAATTAAGACTCTTTCGCACAATTTGTTGACCTGGAAAAGCGTTCGACAGTGTAACACGGCGCAAGATTTTCAAAATTCTTAGAAAAATAATGGTAAGCTACAGGGAGAAACGGGAAATGTACAGTATGTACAAGAGCCAAGATCGAGTAATAAGAGTCGGCGATCAAGACGAAGTGTTCGGATTACAAAGGGTGTAAGACAGAGATGTAGTCTTTCGACCACACTGTTCAATCTGTACATCGAAGAAGCAATGATGAATGATGGAAATAAAATAAAGGTTCAGGAGTGGAATTGAAATTCAAGGTGAAAGGATATCAATGATACGATTTGCTGATGACATTGCTATCCTGCGTGAAAATGAAGAAGAATTATATGTTGTGCTGAATGGAATGAACAGTCTAATGAGTACAGAATATGAATTGGGAGTAAATCGAAGAAATACGAAAGTAATGAGAAGTAGCAGAACTGAGAACAGCTAGAAACATAACATTAGATGAAGTTCATAAATTCGGCTACCTAGGCAGTAAAATAATTTTGGAAGAAATTTCTAAGAATGTACGTTTGGAGCAGAGCATTGTATGTTAGTGAAACAGAGACTGCGCGAAAACAGGAACAGAACAGAATCGAAGCATTTGAGACGTGGTGCTACAGAAGAATGTTGAAAATGAGGTGGACTGATAATGGTAAGAAATGAGGAGGTTGCGCTCAGAATTGGAGAGGAAAGGAATATGTGGAAAGTACTGTCGAGGAGAAGGGACGGAGCGATAGGAGATCTGTTAAGACATGAGGGAATGACTTACATGGGACGAGAGGGAGCTGTAGAGGGCAAACTCTGTAGAGAAAGAAAGAGATTGGAACACATTCAGCAAATAATTGAGAACGTAGGTTGCAAGTGCCACTCTGAGACAAAGAGGTTAGCTCAGGAGACGAATTCGTGGCGGGCCGCATAAAACCACTCATATGACTGATGACCCAGAAAAAAAGGCATAAAAATAGAGCATTTCCCAAACATGAAAGTGAAAACTGCTCAATCCAGTTTTAAGATACACGACACACAATAGGTTCAATGTTGTTGTTGTTGTGGTTTTCAGAGTCTGGTTTGAGGTAGCTCTCCATGCTACTGTATCCTGTGCAAGCTTCTTCATCTCCCAGTACCTACTGCAACCTACATCCTTCTGAATCTGTTTAGTGTATTCATCTCTTGGTCTCCCTCTACGATTTTTACCCTCCACGCTGACCTCCAATACTAAATTGGTGATCCCTTGATGCCTCAGAATATGGCCTAAGAACCGATCCCTTCTTCTAATCAAGTTGTGGCACAAATTTCTCTTCTCTCCAATTCTATTCAATACCTCCTCATTAGTTATGTGATCTACCCATCCAGTCTTCAACGTTCTTCTGTAGCACCACATTTCGAAAGCTTCTATTCTCTTCTTGTCTAAACTATTTATCGTCCACTTCCATACATGGCTACACTCCGTACAAATATTTTCAGAAACGACTTCCTGACACTTAAATCTATACTCGGTGTTAACAAATTTTTCTTCTTCAGAAACGCTTTCCTTGCCATTGTCAGTCTGCATTTTATATCCTCTCTACTTCGACCATCATCAGTTATTTTGCTCTCATAATAGCAAATCTCATTAACGACTTTAAGCGTCTCATTTCCTAATCTAATTCCCGCAGCATCACCCAATTTAATTCGACTACATTCCATTATACTCGTTTTCTTTTGTTGATGTTCATCTTATATCCTGCTTTCAACACACTAACCATTCAGTTCAGTTGCTCTTCCAGGTCCTTTGCTGTCTCTGACAGAATTACAATGCCGTCGGCGAACCTCAAAGTTTTTATTTCTTCTCCATGAATTTTAATTCCAACTCCGAATTTTTCTTTTGTTTCCTTTACTGCTTGCTTAATATACAGATTGAATAACATCGGAGAGAGGCTACAACCCTGTCTCCCACCATTCCCAACCACTGCTTCCCTTTCATGCCCCTCGACTCTTATAACTGCCATCTGGTTTCTGTACAAATTGTAAATAGCTTTTCGCTCCCTGTATTTTACCCCTGTCACCTTCAGAATTTGAAAGAGAGTATTCCAGTCAACATTGTCAAAAGCTTTCTCTAAGTCTACAAATGCTAGAAACATAGGTTTGCCTTTCCTTAATCTACACTCCTGGAAATGGCAAAAAGAACACATTGACACCGGTGTGTCAGACGCACCATACTTGCTCCGGACACTGCGAGAGGGCTGTACAAGCAATGATCACACGCACGGCACAGCGGACACACCAGGAACAGCGGTGTTGGCCGTCGAATGGCGCTAGCTGCGCAGCATTTGTGCACCGCCGCCGTCAGTGTCAGCCAGTTTGCCGTGGCATACGGAGCTCCATCGCAGTCTTTAACACTGGTAGCATGCCGCGACAGCGTGGACGTGAACCGTATGTGCAGTTGACGGACTTTGAGCGAGGGCGTATAGTGGGCATGCGGGAGGCCGGGTAGACGTACCGCCGAATTGCTCAACACGTGGGGCGTGAGGTCTCCACAGTACATCGATGTTGTCGCCAGTGGTCGGCGGAAGGTGCACGTGCCCGTCGACCTGGGACCGGACCGCAGCGACGCACGAATGCACGCCAAGACCGTAGGATCCTACGCAGTGCCGTAGGGGACCGCACCGCCACTTCCCAGCAAATTAATGACACTGTTGCTCCTGGGGTATCGGCGAGGACCATTCGCAACCGTCTCCATGAAGCTGAGCTACGGTCCCGCACACCGTTAGGCCGTCTTCCGCTCACGCCCCAACATTGTGCAGCCCGCCTCCAGTGATGTCGCGACAGGCGTGAATGGAGGGACGAATGGAGACGTGTCGTCTTCAGCGATGAGAGTCGCTTCTGCCTTGGTGCCAATGATGGTCGTATGCGTGTTTGGCGCCGTGCAGGTGAGCGCCACAATCAGGACTGCATACGACCGAGGCACACAGGGCCAACACCCGGCATCATGGTGTGGGGAGCGATCTCCTACACTGGCCGTACACCACTGGTGATCGTCGAGGGGACACTGAATAGTGCACGGTACATCCAAACCGTCATCGAACCCATCGTTCTACCATTCCTAGACCGGCAAGGGAACTTGCTGTTCCAACAGGACAATGCACGTCCGCATGTATCCCGTGCCACCCAACGTGCTCTAGAAGGTGTAAGTCAACTACCCTGGCCAGCAAGATCTCCGGATCTGTCCCCCATTGAGCATGTTTGGGACTGGATGAAGCGTCGTCTCACGCGGTCTGCACGTCCAGCACGAACACTGGTCCAACTGAGGCGGCAGGTGGAAATGGCATGGCAAGCCGTTCCACAGGACTACATCCAGCATCTCTACGATCATCTCCATGGGAGAATGGCAGCCTGCATTGCTGCGAAAGGTGGATATACACTGTACTAGTGCCGACATTGTGCATGCTCTGTTGCCTGTGTCTATGTGCCTGTGGTTCTGTCAGTGTGATCATGTGATGTATCTGACCCCAGGAATGTGTCAATAAAGTTTCCCCTTCCTGGGACAATGAATTCACGGTGTTCTTATTTCAATTTCCAGGAGTGTATTTTCTAAGGTAAGTCGTAGGGTCAGTATTGCCTCACGTGTTCCAACATTTCTACGGAATCCAAACTGGCCTTCCCCGACGTCGGCTTCAATAAAGTTTTTCCATTCGTCCGTGAATAATTCGTGTTAGTTTATTGCAGCCGTAGCTTATTAAACCGATTGTTCGGAAATTTTCACATCTGTCAACACCTGCTTTCTTTGGGATTGGAATTATTATATTATTCTTGAAGTCTGAGGGTATTTCGCCTTTCTCATACATCTTGCTCACTAGATGGTAGAGTTTTGTTAGGTCTGGCTCTACCAAGGCTGTCAGTAGTTCTAATGGAATGTTGTCTACACCCGGGGTCTTGTTTCGACTTAGGTCTTTCAGTGCTCTGTCAAACTCTTCACGCAGTATCGTATCTCCCATTTCATCTTCATCTACATCCTCTTCCATTTCTATAATATTGTCCTGAAGTAAGTCACCCTTGTATAGACCCTCTACATACTCCTTACACCTTTCTGCTTTCCATTCTTTGCTTAGAACTTGGTTTCCATGTGAGCTCTTGATATTAATACAAGTGGTTCTCTTTTCTCCAAAGGTCTCTTTAATTTTCCTGTAGGCAGTACTTACCTTACCCCTAGTGATATGCGTCTCTACATCCTTACATTTGTCCTCTAGCCATTCCAGCTTAGCCATTTTCCACTTCCTGTTGATCTCATGTTTGAGACGGTCTACTTCTTTTTGTTTGCTTCATTTACTGTATTTTTATATTTTCTGCTTTCATCAATTAAATTCAATATCTCTTCTGTTACCCAAGGGTTTCTGTTAGCCCTCGTATTTTTACCTACTTGATCCTCTGCTACCTTCACTATTTCGGCTCTCAAAGCTACCCATTCTTCTTCTACTGTATTTCTTTCCCCCATTCCTGTCAATCGTTCCCTAATGCTCTCCGTGAAGCTCTCCACAACCTCTGGTTCTTTCAGTTTATCCAGGTCCCATCTCCTTAAATTCCCACCTTTTTGCAGTTTCTTCAGTTTTAATCTATAGTTCATAACCAATAGATTGTGGTCAGAGTCCACATCTGCCCCTGGAAATGTCTTACAATTTAAAACCTGGTTCCTGAATCTCTGTCTTATCATTATATAATCTATCTGAGACATTCAAGTATCTCCAGGCTTCTTCCATGTATTCAACCTTCTTTTATGATTCTTGTACCAAGTATTAGCTATGATTAAGTTATGCTCTGTGCAAAATTCTACCAGGCGGCTTCCTCTTTCATTCCTTAGCCCCATTCCATATTCACCTACTACTTTTCCTTCTCTTCCTTTTCCTACTATCGAGTTCCAGTCACCCATGACTTAATAGTCCGCCTTCACTATCTGAATAATTTCTTTTATCTCATCATACATAGGTTCAACATAAAGAAATAAAAAGGATAAATTTCTTATAACACTGGACACAGTGAAACACATAATTTTGAAAACGTATTAAAACATATTTGGTCAAATAGGGAAGGCTCTTTGGCATATTGAAGATAATCGCGCGGAAACCATTCAGCAACTAAGCATTACATCAATATTAAAACTATTACATTAAAGGAAACTAACTTCACACAGGAAAACCACGGAAGAGGCAGGTGCGCAGGCCAGGTCCGAATAAGACGGAAAAATAGGGGGCACCATTGGGTAAATTAACGCCCGATTGTTACGAAACAGAAACTCAACTTCTAAATGGGGCCGTAACAAGCCAGGAGGCCATAACGTCTCAGAGGCTACGGTAAGACGGGAATCGGCACGCCGCCCACGCGCACGTACACAGCCGATGAGGACAGGCTACGCCCGGGTAACAAAGACGACCACCGAGTAGCGCCGCCAAACGCTACTAACAGTTCGGAAGGCCGAGAGAAAACAAGCAATCATGTAAATCATGCATAATAATCATGGGACATACGAAAATGCTCAGGTCAAGACAAAAGGCCATCGTAAGCTTGGCCTCAAGCCCCGGCCAAACATTACGTGTAACAAAGAGAATTTCACAAAAGAGTTATTAATGATTAACCGGTTAATCTTACAATAAAATATAAAAATTTAATGTAATAATGGCACAAACCCTCAGTCCCATTAACTTAGGTGGCTTAGAAGGCAACAACTACAGTCGTAATCATATTTGAAACAAGAAATATTAATTTTCCTGAAGGGGTAAATCTCACCAGAGTAATGGGATCCAATTACGCAATAGAGCCAAGATTCACTGGGCTGCTAGCGTTTGGTTACCACAGCTGTAGGCATTTTATAGTCGCTTCATCAGTCAGGGTTCAAACGGTTCAGATGGGTCTGAGCACTATGGGGCTTAACATCTGAGGTCATCAGTCCCCTAGAACTCAGAACTACTTAAACCTAACCTAAGGACATCACACACATCCATTCCCGAGGCAGGATTCGAACCTGCGACCGTAGCGGTCGCGCGGTTCCAGACTGAAGCGCCTAGAACCACTCGGCCATACCGGCCGGCATCAGTCAGGGAAGCAACAAACTTCTATTACAAATCAGACTCAATTTCGACCTGAGGGGTCACTAAAACACGTGGCGGCCTAAAACATATGACAATTTCAAACGCAGCTGACAAATAAGCAAACAAAAAAATGGTTCAAATGGCTCTGAGCACTATGGGACTCAACTGCTGAGGTCATTAGTCCCCTAGAACTTAGAACTAATTAAACCTAACTAACCTAAGGACATCACACACATCCATGCCCGAGGCAGGATTCGAACCTGCGACCGTAGCGGTCTCGCGGTTCCAGACTGCAGCGCCAGAACCGCGCGGCCACTTCGGCCGGCAATAAGCAAACATTGAACAAATTGTTCATGAAAATTTTAAGATACACAAATGTGGTACTCAAATAATGTCAAACAGGGGCACCAAAAGGTAAATTCAGTTCTTGAAACAGAGTGATGAAGAAACACAGGCAATCCAGCGAAGCGGGAGGAACTTCAACACAGGAGCACATTCGACAGTCAAGTAATGAATACCTCAACCGCAAGAGCAGAACAGACGACATTAGAAAGTGAACGGCACTCCAAGAGTCACATCAGCAATTGTGCCTCCTTAATGCAAGGTGAATCAGCTGCGTTGACATTAGGCCCAAGTACTGCCGACCAACAAGACTTCAGCGACGACCGTCCGCTTAGACAATCGTGCGCCGCAACCTCCGTGCACAGGCCGCCGTAGACACATGTGCCACCATCTCTCTCTCCCCTTACTATGGCCGACTGACAGCCAATGAGGTCAACAAGTTTCCCAAAGAACTACAACCACAGACTCTACTAAGGGGCAGCAATGCACCACGTGGCGACTAGACAGAGGCGGATCGCGCCAGTAGGCGACGATGTAAAAACGTGGAAGAAGCCAACATGGCGCACCCACTATATCTAACTTCTACATATCCATTTCCCTTACAAAATTTTCTAACTTACGTACCCGATTCAGGGCTGTAACAATCAACGCTACTACTTGTAAGACGCCAGCTTTGTTTCTCGTAATGACAAATGACAACGTTCTCCTGTGCTGGGTTGGGTTGATTTGGGGGAAGAGACCAAACAACGAGGTCATCGGTCTCATCGGATTAGGGAAGGATGGGGAAAGAAGTCGGCCATGCTCTGTCAAACGAACCATCCTGGCATTTGCCTGAAGCGATTTAGGGAAATCACTGAAAACCTAAATCAGGACGGTTGGCCCCGGGATTCAACCGTCGTCCTCCCGAATGTGAGTCCAGTGTGCTAAGCACTGCGCCACCTCGCTCGGTGTTCTCCTGAGTATTGTAAGAAAATGAATCGCTATGTATACCACATAAGTGGCCAACATAACTGGTCACGCAGACTATCTGTAAACTGGCAGTTGATAGTTGGAATGTTGACACCAAAGTTTACAGGTAGTCTGCGTAGTCAATTATGTTGGCCACTGATGTGGTATATATACGGTCTGAAGATGGCGCCGAAACTGGTAGCTACAAAATAAATAAAATCATAAGGACGGCTGTAGGCGTTTAATTTTCTTACAATAGTAAACGGCCGTGCTCCTCAAGACTTCCAGTCAAAACGATGGACACACAAAATCCCCCTGAGTAGTCCCAGACCGGAGGTCCGGATGGGGGACTACCTTATCGCCAGAATAATTTACCTGGGATGATGCCATCGTCGTTAAGCTTTACAATAGAATGTATTCCCTCAGGAGGTAAAAAGCCTGCATTTTTCTCTGGGTTTCAACAGTTCGCAGTACCAACATAGCAGGACAAAGTGGGTAACTACTACAAGGCGAGATTAGTCAATCATCATGACATTTGCCCCTGTAAATACTGAAGGGGCTGCTGCCCCAGTCAGGAACCATATGTCTGCCTGGTCTGTTGTGTGGGTACATGACGAAAGCCCCCAAGAATATCGTAAAGTTAATATTTATTAAAAAACAAAAAATGAGACACCCATCGACCAGAAGAGTTGGCAAAGACGTTAATTATGAATGCGTGGTAAGGCGCAGACAAACGAAAAAACATTAATTCACTTTTTTTTCACGCACACTCTTTCGTATGTACAAAGACGATGAGGACGAGTGATTTTAAATATGAAGTATTACGAGTTCTATTTATCATGTGTGCATGAATAATAGTATATTGAACAACAGTATCAAGTATTTTTTATTTATTGAAGTGAAGTGAAAACCAAATAAGGAGGATTTTCTTGATTATGACAAGCGTCGATGTCCTCGGATTCCACTGTATGCAACTACAACTGAAATGTAAGCGAAGTCGGATAGCCAAGAAAAATTCAAACAAGCACAGACATTTCTAATAACGTAATCATATTATATCCAACAAAAATGTGTCTTTATATGAATATTCAATAATATTTAGTAGTTGTAGTAATATTTTATTTATATATTTATTTATTTTTTATTACAACACAACTGTCGACCTGTGTATCAGGACTTCAGGGCACCAGTTATGAGTAGTGTTTGTTAACTAATTTTATAGTAAGAAATTTCTATGACATTGTTATGAATCATGAAAAGTAATTGTCTGTATTTTCTCTTTGCATGAACCACGACGGGGAGCAAGTATTGCACAAAAGGCAAGAATCGATGAGAAATTTTGGAAAGGAAAAGGAATTGGTCGCAGGTTACGTAAAAATTCTCAATAGTAAGCTGTTTTCTTCGGTGCAGCAAATGTAGGACGGCTATGCAAGGTGCTTGCATGGTTACGCTTGGTAGTGCCTCTTTTGAAGTAGATAGAAACCTTTTCATCATTATTCACTTCCTTGAATTTTATTTGCAAAAAATTTACAGAAATTTTTCAGTGTGATACGCATTGTCAGAAAAACATAAAGAATTGGGACACAATAGTTTGCACATCATAACTGACGTAAAACAGGCTTTGACATCACATAAATTACGATTGTCAAGTATAATAATTATCATATGGAATTTTAAGATTTTTGTGAAATTTCTATTTTTTGCATATTCATACAACATGGCAGAAAAATATATGTCCGTTGTTGGTAGAGATAGCGAAAAGGCAATCAGCCAAGATGGCGTAGAATTGGGTGATAGAATAATTGAAGTTTAGGTGCCATGTATGCCTACTGCAGAATGTTTATGTAGATCAGAGATGAGTGTCACAGGAGTGACAAAATTTGATAGCGACGCTTCACAGCAGAACAACCTTGACGACACAATGTTTACAACCGACGAGACAATGTCATGCATCACCCAGAGCGACATACTGCTCATGAAGAGCGATTCCAATATGAATTTTGACAACACGTTACAAACACCATTTGGTCACAACACAAACATTAACTTGGGAAGTACAACTGACAACAACCACAGTAGTACAACTGGAGCACTCCTATGGCAGCTACCGTCTAATATAAATGCGAAATTTGATGATATGAAACACAATATGAAACGAATTTCAGTAATTTGACACAAGATATGATCACGGTAAACCAGCAACAAAACCCTGTTACACAAAATCTAAATGCAATGAAGCAAGAACAAAAACAAGTATTCAAGGATTTGTAAGACAAGGTCTCACAGAAATTCGATGACGTAGCCAAAAATTTTCGCACTGAAATGGACGAAAAATTGAATAGTATGAAAACACAGGTAAAGCTTGAAGTACTTTCTGAAGTTAACAGTAACATTACGGAGTTAAAACAGAAAGTAGATTCTTTTAATGACCATCACGATCTAGTATTGCAACAGATAAAGAAAATCACAGACGCAAACACAAACATTGCAGCCACAAAAAACCAGTTGGTTTCGGCAATAAAAAAGTTAACCACTGTCGTTAACAAACTAAATAAAGACTATGAAAGTGTGCCTCTAGCTGTAGAAGAGCTTACTTTAAGGATACCAACATTAGAAGTTGACTCAGCATATGCTAAGAAGGAGAGAGACAGGATCAATGAAAATCTGAGTGATATCATTAGTCAAGCTGAAGCAGATATTTTGGATAAGGGTAATACCATTGCAGAGAAGTTAGTAACCGATTGTAAGTTATACACAGATGTAGTAGAAAACGCTATTAAAAAAAAAAAGAAATGAAACCGCAAACAAGGTAAACATTAACCTACAATCCGCGGAAGATAGGATGCGCAACCTCTTAGAAGAAAATAATACCGGATCTCGAAATATGCATGTAAATAATACACAGGCTACAGTGAACAAACAAAAACCTGTCAGTATTTATCCACAAATTGTTGCGAGTTCCACAGCAGCTACCCGTGACAGTTGTAGAATGCAAAATGTAAACATACCCACAACTCCAATAACCGAACAATTACCAGCCGGAATTATAGGTAACTACAATAACACCATAAATATGACCGAAAATGCCATGTGTCTATCAACTATTTTTGCACACGAAGGTTTGCTGAAACATCGACAGTTTCCTACATTCATTACCGAAGGTAAAAGAATGAATCCCGTAGTATTTATTAGTGCTTTTCGTCAGGTATTTCCACGCAACTGTACGGAAGCACAGAAAATCAGATTTGCCGTGGGAAATGCGCAAGGTGGTCAGGGATTTTCCCTACCTCGAGACGACTGGGTGTTGTGGTGTCGTATTCATCATCATTCATCCCCATTACGGTCGGAGGAAGGCCATGGCAAACCACCTCCGCTAGGACCTTACCTAGTACAGCGGTGCGGGTCTCCCGCATCGTCCTCCTATGCTCCTCGGAGTATGGAACCTCATCATCATCATACGCTGTGATGAGCTTTTAAGGGCAACTGAAGTGGTCGAACGTTGCAGCACTTATATCCAATTTCAACGAGCTTTCCTCGACAAATACTGGTCTGAAGTGGTGCAAGAAAGACTCAGGTGCGAGGATTTTAACCCCGCACCGTTCAATAGCAAATGCGTTAGCCTAAGTGGATACTTTGAAAAATACCTGAATAAGACACGTTACTGGACGAACACAATATCACAGGTAGATGTGTTAAAAATTTTGAAAAGTCGGTTACCATCGCACATTAGAGAAAAATTAGTCAGCGCACGACACAGAATATTTTCTGTCAGTGCTTGATTCTATAGACTCAGTCTATGAGGAATCACATGTGCCCCATAGAACAACAGAAAATCAGGCACAACAACAACATAGTTATGTAAATCAGCCAGTAAACGTGATCCAAACACACAGCAAGGTTGGTACACACAACAGTAAAGTTACATACCCAGAGGTAAAGAGTACGGTAACGGGAACGGGAAAAACAAACGATTTAAAAGAAATTTTCAAAACAAGAGGGGAAATTTAAACGCACGAGCGAATTGCAATTAACCATCACAAGGCCCTGTGCTGAACATATACAGAAACAGTCAGCCGCAGCAGTGGCCGACGCCCGGCAACAATGCCATGCCTAACGCTGTACCGAAGCCGACCTTTGGACAGCAAAATAAAGGCACAGCAGCTAACGACACAAATTGGAGAAGTATCCACACAGTGCAACTAACTGAGATTTCTCCATGTAATGAATTAAGCCACACTACGGCGTCGGAAAACACCCACCGGTGGTAATGAAGCCCCAGGCTATTGACCTCTCAGGGAGTGGGGGCAAATTTAAACTAAAAACATGTTTCATAAGGTTTGACAAACAAGGTGACATCAACGATGATTTGTATCAGCATGAGTTAGATATAGTAGACAAAGTCAAGGAAGAACAGGTACAAGTAATCATTAAGGGGAAAATATTTAACATCGACAGACAGTTAATTTTAGATGCAGGTTCAACTATCAACCTAACGTCAAATGCATTTTTTTGTGAATTGTAGAAGAGAGACAAATTCTTTACATTTCCTGTACAAAACTGCAAGGTGCAAACTGCTACAGGCAGTAAGACTAAATTCGTTAAGCATCAGGCACGTATTCCATTACAAATTGAACATTTTACCCTGAAGTGCAACTTTCTATAATTCACAAACTTATGGTTAATTATCTTACTGGAATGGACACATTCAGAACAGACAAAACACAGGTTGACATAGGTAATGGTAAATGTCACTTTTTTTTGTAAAGGATCAGATGTTTTCTATTGATTTAGTCAAAACACCTGATGAAAGTAACAAAAGCAAACCAAAGTCAAGTGTAGTATTACAATATTCCTTTCCAGCTGTTATTTCACAAACAAATTTGATTCTGAACAAGAAGCAAACACTGAGGTTGGTTACGAAATGGTAGAGCAGAAACTAAATGAGATGCAACGACAAGAACTTTATAACTTGTTATTTAAGTATGCCAATGTTTTCGGTAAGGAGCAAGGAGTAATCTAAGACTATGAATATAAATTTGAGGTCCATCCACATGAGACGTTTTGTGTAATGTCATATCCTATTCCAAGGCCAAAACAAGAGGCAGTAAAGGAAGAGATCGATCGTATGATTAAATGGGAAATTATACAACCTTTATTTTCACCCTATTGTAGTCCAATTTTACCAGTAAGCAAACGAGACGGTTCTGAAAGATTCGTTCTTGATGCTAAAGGTATCAATAGGATTAAAGTGCCGGTACGCATAAGACCTGACAACTTGGACGAACAGCTTCTAAAGTTTAAAAAAAAAAATTTCAGTATACTCGATCTCAAGATGTCCTACTGGCAAATAAAGCTCCGCCAAAAAAGTCAAAAATATACAGCATTTGTTTGTGGTGGCAGAAGTTACGGATTCCGTGTTCTTCCTTTTGGATTAAACATTAGCGCAGGAGTGTATACATCTGCATTGGACAAGGTTTTAGGACTAGAATTGCTTAGCAAAGTGACTGTTTATGTAGACGACATGCTGATAGCTACACTCACTTGGTTAGAACATAAAAGGCTCATTGAACAGGTGCTTCAAAGAGTTGCAGATTACGGAGTAACAGCCAGTTTAAAAAATTCTATTTTTGGTAAGGAGCACGTCAAATTTGTAGGACATGTGTCAGAACACGGTATATTGCCTGACCCGAAAAAACTTGATGTCATACGGAATTTTCCAGCTCCAAGGAAGAAAAAACAACTAAAAGGCTTTTAAGGACTAGCATACTTTTTTCGTAAATTCGTAACACAGCAACTAATGAACAATGATGCATTGCTCAACTTCTTACGAAAAAATAGGCTTTGGTTATGGGATAAGTGTCAGGAGGATTTTAATAATATGAAGCAGGCATTAGTCAATGCAAACATTCTTAGCCAACCTGACATGTCCAAGTATTTTTGTCTATGCACAGATGCCTCATCTCAAGGGCTGGGGGCACTCTTGTTCCAGATGCGAGAGGAAGAAGGTAAGCAAGTAACCAAGGTCATCAGTTTTGCTAGTCGCACATTATCAGAAGCAGAAAGATCTTACTCTGTGTCAGAATTGCAAAGTCTAGCTGTAATATGCGCATTTAAAAGTTTGAATATTTTTTGTGGGGCTAGAATACCAAAGTTTATTGTGACCATCAGTCACTGTCATTTCTTTTAACATGTAAACTATTACACCATAGATTAGCTACATGGTGTCTATATTTACAAGAATTCAATTTCGAGATCATTTATATTAAAGGAAGTCGGAATGTTATTGCGGGTGCCTTGTCCAGGTTACCGCATGGTTTAGAGGAATTTTGTGAATTAACATAGCAGGATACAGAACTCAGAACGTTATTAATGCAAGGTACAGCACAACAGTATGATTACCATAAGTCTTGTAAGTAAATGAAAACTATATAATAGTAAGATCGCAGATGGAGTACGGTCATGCAAAACCTTAAACAAGATGAAGGTGGAAAAGTATGTAAATGGTATCACGAGTACAAAGGCGTTTTGTTTCACAGGGAACATGAAAAATCTGATCAATGAAGATTATATCGACGATTTTATAAGACACACACATGAAATATGGAGACATTATGGAATGAGCGAATGTATAGCAAAAATTGCAACACTTTGCTGTTTTGCAAATTTGAGAAGACGAGTGCTACATGTGTTAAGAAAGTTTGCAATGTGTCAAAAGTCAAAACAGTCCAGTGAGTCAAAATATACTGAGCTACACCCAATACTCATAAAAAACCCTCTAGCTATAGTATCCCTGGACGTAGTTGGTCCATATCCAAGAAGTAAAGGAGGAGTAAGATACGTAGCAATATACGAAATTTTATCGAAACATATAAAAATGTATGCCATTAAAAATGCAACACCAGCAAACACACACACACAAAAAAAAAAAGAATTGAGGGAGACTGTTTGAGAAGAGTAGGTGAACCAAAGGTACTACTAACTGATAATGCTTCATATTTCGTTGAGCAAAAGTGGAAACAATTTATGACCTCACAGGGCATAAAGCACATATTAGTAAGTCTTATTCACCCAGAATCAAGCCCAGTTGAACGAGTCTTTAAAGCGTTTAACCGGTTTATTAGGACATACACCCTTCACAAACACACCCGATGGTTAGAGTACGCAACTCCTTTCATGCAAGTTGTCAATAACTTTCCACATTCTTCAACAGGTTTCTGACCTAACAAATTGATGTTCCGAACAAAACAAACGAATGAGTGTGAGTCGCCCGTACCAAAGGTACCCACAACTGAAATGACACTACAAGACAAAATCAAACAAACCATGGTTACACTAGAAAACAGGGCCGAGTATAGAAATAAAATTTATAATAAGAAACTGAAACGTGTTACACACTTTTTTGAAGGGCAACGAGTCCTCTTATGGACACATCCCAAATCGAC
The DNA here is from genome assembly GCF_023898315.1 of Schistocerca nitens. Classification (NCBI taxonomy): domain Eukaryota; kingdom Metazoa; phylum Arthropoda; class Insecta; order Orthoptera; family Acrididae; genus Schistocerca; species Schistocerca nitens. The sequence goes on along the minus strand of NC_064615.1, from coordinate 222,580,174 downwards.
AAAATTTGGCAGACTGAATAAGAAGTGGCAATTACTGTATTCGGGACCATATGTAATTTCCAAAATACCATACCCTGGGACGTAAAGATTAGTCTATGAGAAAACAGGGAGAGACAGGGGTCTCCACCCTCACAAAGATATAAAAGCTGTCATAGAATGATGAAGCTAGGTAGCATTTTTTTCTTTCTATCACAAGACAATTGTACATATTGTACATAACTCTAAGTCTAAATTTTTCTTCTGGAGAGTATTTTAAGATAAAGTAATGTGTAAAGGTATAAGTAATTCTTTTGATTTGTACACGTAGGTATTAAAGTTGACAGTAATGAGAAGCAACGCACCGCTTCGTGCTAAGCGACACGATAAACGAAATTAGCTTATTACTCAACTATCCGCGCTCATCAATTGGCGCTGACGTCAGTACCAGGAGAGGAGGCATTGGCCTGTGAGCATGCGTGACAGACCGGCAGAAGGCGCAATCAAAATAGAAATGCAATACGTACCTAACGTAAATGCAAAGTAAACGGAAATACTACGCAAATACGTGACTGTCTAAGAACTAAGGAACCTACTGACATATGTACACAGAGATTCAATTAAGGACTAAGCTATATACAGCATATTTACAACCAAAAGGAAGCATTATGAAAATCTATAAGAGAGGTGTAAGCTAAGGACTAACGACAAAATACCGTGAGAGATGTCAAATAATTTTCTTTGCAGTATAAATGGTCATCATGCGTAACAGAATAAAAGAATTTCTATGAATTTAAACAAAATATGTAAATATCTGCGGACGTATGCAATGACCAAATGTATGAGTGGCCACCGAGCTACATAATGCAGTTAGTTTTATGTTAGTTTTAAGTTTTTTCTTTCAGCGACCTGTGCATCGTCACGGTGCAGAAGAAGAGAATTACATGAAGAGTAGCAGGTATCAAATGAAGACAAATAAAGAAACGGGCCGCACCTCGATTAAACAATTTAGTTATAAGGATATTTATACAAAGGTCATAAGGCAAATGAACGCGGACGGTAGGTAGGGGCGGGTATGGCCGTGTTTGCGCACTTGGAGAAATTTAGTGGTAAAAACAAAGCTGAGACTGATGTGCGAGATGGCACTCATGGACAGGAGGAATTTATATTCCAGAGAAAAATTGATAAAATCAAAACTAAGAGTGACAGTGAGGTGCGCCTTGGCACTCGTGGACAGAAAAATATGTAAAACTAAATTATGTAGACGCGCCACAAAAATGTATAATAGTTTAAAAGTTATTGTGGTCTTAAAAATTGGAAATTTATGAAAGTTCAAAAGCTAACATCTCGGCAATGCTTTGGCCGATTAATATGAAAAAAGTGTTTAAAGATGCGGTTAGTAGAATGCATCGAGCAATCATAGCCGATTTAGCATAGTGTGTACCATTTTTGAATGAGAGGTCGGAATATGGGATTCGATTGAGAGAAACTGTGTTTTTGGTAGTAAATAAATTTAAAGAGACGAAACTAGCTGCAGCATTCTAAAGTTTAAAGAGGTAGATGAGTAATTAAGTAAGTATTTTTATTTGTTTATTTGTTGTTGTTGTGGTCTTCAGTCCTGAGACTGGTTTGATGCAGCTCTCCACGCTACTCTATCTTGTGCAAGCTGCTTCATCTCCCAGTACCTACCGCAACCTACATCCTTCTGAATCTGCTTAGTGTATTCATCTCTTGGTCTCCCTCTACGATTTTTACCCTCCACGCTGCCCTCCAATACTAAACTGGTGATCCCTTGATGCCTCAGAACATGTCCTACCAACCGATCCCTTCTTCTAGTCAAGTTGTGGAACAAACTTCTCTTCTCCCCAATCCTATTCAATACTTCCTCATTAGTTACGTGATCTACCCATCTAATCTTCAGCATTCTTCTGCAGCAGCACATTTCGAAAGCTTCTATTCTCTTCTTGTCCGAACTATTTATCGTCCATGTTTCACTTCCATACATGGCTACACTCCATACAAATACTTTCAGAAACGACTTCCTGACACTTAAACCTATACTCGATGTTAACAAATTTTTCTTCCTTGCCATTGCCAGTATACAATTTATATCTTCTCTACTTCGACCATCATCAGTTATTTTGCTCCCCAAATAGCAAAACTCCTTTGCTACGTTAAGTGTCTCATTTCCTAATCTAATTCCCTCAACATCACCCGACGTAATTCGACTACATTCCATTATCCTTGTTTTGCTTTTGTTGATGTTCATCTTATATACTCCTTTCAAGACACTATCCATTCCGTTCAACTGCTCTTCCAAGTCCTTTGCTGTCTCTGACAGAATTACAATGTCATCGGCGAACCTCAAAGTTTTTATTTCTTCTCCATGGATTTTAATTCCTACTCCTAATTTTTCTTTTGTGTCCTTTACTACTTGCTCAATATACAGACTGAATAACATCGGGGAGAGGCTACAACCCTGTCTCACTCCCTTCCCAACCACTGCTTCCCTTTCATGTCCCTCGACTCTTATAACTGCCATCTGGTTTCTGTACAAATTGTAAATAGCTTTTCGCTCATTGTATTTTACCCCTGCCACATTCAGAATTTGAAAGAGACTATTCCAGTCAACATTGTTTATTTATGTTTAGTAAAAAAAATTTGGGAAAGCGAAATCACGCTACAAGGACATTATTTGTGAAAAAAACGGTGGCAGATACAAAAAAATGGACTTTAAATTGTTGTTGTCCGGAAATTTTCCATCCTTTTCAATGTATCGTATGTGGTTTGTGTAGTTTTAGAATATTCATAATTTTTGTAAAACATTGTTTTGAGTTAGGAAGTCGTTTCGAGGCTGCACAGGGCGGCCATCTTTGAGGGCAGTTGGTTTTGAGCGACACTAAGAGCAGGACCTGCCGCGCATCTGGGGGCAGTAGTGGGTTGGTAGCCACGTTCGAAAACGATCAAGTTCAGCTCACTATAATGGTTTAGGATAGCAGACAACAGAGTATTTTGTGAACTGTGAACAGACTGTCGAGTGTCGTAACCGCGGCATACGAATTTTAGAGTAAACTGTTGTAGCGCCAGTTGTTAACGGCCGCCCTTACGTAATAGCCCCTCAGATTGCGTTTTAAGTGTTTAGTGAATATATTGAAGAAAAATAAACTACTTGTTCAAATTCTAAATCAACGTGAGTGACTGCATATCTTAAATTTTAACGCAATACCTGCCTGCATTGTTGTGTTATATTTTATTTCAGTTTAAAAATTGAGTTTACGACAGGTGTGAGCTGGCACCCTACGACGAAAAACGTAGCCAAACATTGAGACCAGCCACATCTCTGGGCCACTCAATTAAGACGAGTGTAACAACGACATAAATTTTCGTGCCATAGCACTTGGGGGTTTGAGCCAAACTATTCCAACTTTAAAGTGTAGTGCCCAGTACAGTCGTAACACATACCCACATAAGCCAAAGCCCATTTTAGTGTTTGCAGTCATGGTTGTAAGTTTCAGTTTTGTCTGTCATTTCGTGGCCATTTTACTCCACTTCCTTAAGCACACTGTGGCACATTCTAACCTACCTCCTTGGGATTTTCCTTGTCGCTGGGACGCTGCGTGTAGCAAGAGGCTTCACATCTTCGTTCACAGCTCGCCATCCAGCTTCCCCCTTACTATCCTGTAACTATCATGTAACTTAAGATATTACTTTATTTCAATTTAATTTGAAGGCTACCAGTTTCAGTATTTCTCTATGCCCCAAATGTCATATAGTGCCGTAAATCTCTGGATGTCGTGAACTGAATAGTTACACTACTGCTTCATTCGAAGACTTACATCAGGTCTTCGAATGAAGCTAAAGTGTAAGGATTGAATTCACGACATGCAGGGATTTATGGCTGTAAACGACATTTTCATTTATTAGGAGAGATGCATATGGGGCCTGAAGATGGCATAGCGAAATGCTGAAATTGGTAGCCTCCAAAATAAAATGAAATAACATCTTAAGTTACACGGCTGTTGGTAAATTTTATTGACATTGACAATTACTTAACCAGCTGGTACAAAATGTTCAAATGTGTGTGAAATCTTATGGGACTTAACTGCTAAGGTCATCAGTCCCTAAGCTTACACACTACTGAACGTAAATTATTCTAAGGAGAAACACACACACCCATGCCCGAGGCAGGACTCGAACCTCCGCCGGGACCAGCCGCACAGTCCATGACAACAGCGCCCTAGACCGCTCTGCTAATCCCGCGCGGCCTAACCAGCTGGTGTCCCCTAACTATGATGGACCAACAGACATTTCAAAATGTTCTATTCACTTTTTTTCTTGAACGCTCTGCCATACGGGTTTCACTTCCACAAAAGGATCTTTCAAGTCCTTTCCTCTCTTTCATAAAACTACTATGTCATCGGCAAAGTTCAAATTTTTTATTTCTTCATCCTGGACTTTAATTCCCTCCTCAAGTTTTTCCTTGGTTTCCTTTACTTCTTGCTCAATACACAGTTTCAAAATAGCGTAGATAGGCTGCACCCTTGTCTCCCTTCTCAGCTTCTGCTTCCCTTTCATGTAAACAACCTTTCGCTCCTGTATATTATCCCTACTACATTTAGAATTTCAGAGTGTACCGCAGTCGACATGATCAAAAGCTCACTATAAATCTATAACTGCTATAAACATCAGGGCAGATATCCGAATTCGTGTTATCTCGTTAAGATAACAACACCTAACAAGTATGTTTGGCGTAGAGAAACAACTGAAAGATTTGAGAGCAAATGAATCACCAGTTTTACAAAGAGTACTCTACAGCCCCTTACCTAGCTTGCATTTATTGTGAATCTCTCCACCAACACAAAGTGCCAAGCTACTGGGGAAAAGCGCAGCTGACTCCCATATATAAGAAGGGTAAAAGAATGGATCCGCAAAATTACAGACCAATATCCCTGGCTTTGTTTGCTGAAGAATCCTTGCACATATTCTTGGTTCGAATATAATAAACTTTCTTGAGTATGAGAAGCTTATGTCCACGAATCAGAGTGGTTTCAGAAAGCATCGTTCGTACGAAACTCAGCTTGCCTATTCTCACATAATATTCTACATACTATGGATGAAGGGCAACAGGCAGATTCCAAATTCGTAGATTTCCGGAAAGCATTTGACATGGTGTCTCACTGCAAGCTGTTAACGAAGGTATGACCATATGGAATAAGTTCAAAGATATGTGTGTGGCTAGAGGACAGTCAGGATTGCCCTAGCGAAGTGTGATAGGACCGCTATTGTTCTCTATATGCGTAAATGATTTGGTGGACAGGATGGTCAGTAGTCTGCGGTTCTTTGCTGATGATGCTGTGGTGTTCAGTAAACAATGGAAGCTGGGTGACTGTAGGAAGAAACAAGATAACCTAGACAAAATTTCTATTTGTTGCAATGAATGGCATCTAGCTCTAAGTGTGGAAAAACGTAAGTTAATGCGGATGAGTAGGTAGAACAAACCTGTAATGTTCGGATACAGTGTTAGTAGTGCCCTGCTTGATACAGTCAAGTCGTCCAAATATCTGTGCGTTACCTTGAAAAGTGATATGAAATGGAACGAGCGTGTGGGAACTGTGGTAAGGAAGGCGAAGGGTCGACTTTGGTTTACTGGGAAAGTGTGTCTCATCTGTAAAGGAGACCACATGTAGGACGGTAGTACAAGCTATTCTTGAGTACTTCTCCGGTGTTTGGGATCAGTACCAGGTCGGATTGAAGGAAGGCACCAGAGCAGTTCAGAAGTGGGCTGCTAGATTTGTTACTGGTAGGTCTGAACAACATATCAGTGTTACGGAGATGCTTCGGGCACTCAAATGGGAATCCCTGGAGGGAAGGTGACGTTCTTTCCGAGAAAAACTATTGAGAAAGTTTAGAGAACCGGCATTTGAAGCTGAATGCCGAACGATTCTACAGCCGCCAACATACATTGCGTATATGAACCACAAAGATACGAGATATTAGGCTCATATGGAAGCATATACAGCCGTTTCTCTGTCGCTCTATTTGTGAGTGGAACAGAAAGGAAATGTAGTGGTGCAGGGTACCCTCCGCCACGCAGCCTACAGTGGATTGTGGAGTATCTATGTAGATGTAGACCTCAAAGATAGCGTATGGCCACTGGCCTTAGTACGTCAGAAATGCAATGAGTGATTGTGGGCTACTCGGACCAGAGGTGGTCATGTAGTGTACTCACCTTCGCCTCTTACTATCATACCAGGTGCTGGACCAATATGACTGTTACGGAGGCAGTATGTCAACGCTCGTTCTCCCCTGGGCCTTCACCCGTGGACAGTGCAGATCAGAAACGGAGCGAGTACGAGAGCCTTGTGTTGTGGAATGCATACTTCATAAATCAAGACGCCGCTGCTGCATCTGCGCTAATGGGCTTCCTGCGATCCCACTGTAGTTCCACGAGTATGACGCGTCTAAGAACTGTGATTGTGGCGCTGCGATCGCTTCAGACTCGTTGACCTTGTTCTCTTTCACTGAAGCATACAGGAATGTAAGGCTATACGATATTTCTGCTGCGAAGTAGCACTGACGAGGCAAAGTGACCGACTGACTTTAACGAAGCTGTGTTTTTTGGTACTGTCGATGTTATAAGAGTAGAATTAACTGATGCAAAGTACTCGATTGTAAATGTGCTGTGTTAGAGGAGGTGTGATATCTGGCGTAAGTTTAAAAGTATAGTCCATAGTCCACGCTTCAGACGAAAAACAAACGTACAGATTTCGTCCAATGCAAATAAAAAAATAAAAAAAACATCGAACCACCTGCACAGCACTTCTCTATTGTTCCACTCTCTAACAGCGCGCAGAAAAAAGGAAAAAAGAAACCAACACCTATATCTTTCCGTGCGAGCTCTGGTTTCCCTTATTTTGTTATAATGACCGTTTATCCCTACGCAGGTCTCCGTCAACAAAATAGTTTCGCATTCAGAGGAGAAAATTGGTGACTGAGATTTCGTGACAAGATTAATAACCATTTAGAGATGGCACTTCATCCTCGTGTCGTGTTTTCTGGCAGTGTTACACACTCGATCAAGCCTTGGAAGTGTGTTTACGACAGCGTAACTCTTAGACATTCCCTCAGTAGATATTAAGCAGTAAAATAAATGTAAAACGGTCTTCGAAAAATTTCATCTATATTAATGTATGTGTAAACAAAACAATATTTTTTGCTAACCGACCAGTCGTTGTAATGGTCTATAACATCCTTCCGTCATTTACGTCGGACATTTTGTGGCATTTCAACTTGTACTTGAGAATGTTAGGTCTAAACCATGATTATGATGAATAATGAATAGTAATTTACAGTTTAATGGTGGAAATTTATTTCAAAACAGTTGCGTATGTAGCGTGAATGCCGCGAGTCAGTGGTTATAGTTTTGAACTCGTGTACTCGCTCTCCTTTCTGAGAGAGTCGAGTTCGCTAGTACCAGATAATAGACTCAGATGACGAGTGGGCAGTGGTTGAGCCTATGGACACACGGAAACAATGAATTGGGAGATGACGTCACAGGACCCACTGGTGTGTATAAAGAGAGTATACGGAGATGATTTCTGATCTCTGATGGATACGTCCACCGTGATACTGTACGCAGAACTGAGACCTGACAGGAAACATGACTTGTCTCCAGTATTCTCATTGTAGGCAACACTGTCTCTGCGCTGCTGTCCACATCGAGGACCTAGCGAGGTGGCGCAGTGGTTAGCACGCTGGACTCGCATTCGGGAAGACGATGTTTAAAACGTGCATCCGGCCATCTACATGTAAGTTTTCCGTGATATCCGTCTTCATCCTTGACAAAATCCGAGCTTGTGCTCCGTCTCTAATGACCTCGATGTCGACGGCACGTTGAACCCAGTCTTCATTCCTTTTCCACAATGCCGACAGTCCGTGGTGCTTCAGAGAAATTCTCTTAGCACGTCAATCGTTACCTGAATGACATCATTCCAGACGTTGCATACGAAGAGGAGGAGCAGAAGACGAATTTCATGGCCAGTGGCCTCCCAAGTCCCCAACCTCACACCTTGTTGAGTTACGTAAAATACCGCGTTTTTATTCCCCCTATGCCTGATAGTCTTGTAAGACTGAGACATCGCATTGTCAAAGCTGTGAATTTGATAACGAGAGACCAGTTGCCTCATGTGTGGAAGGAAATGAGCCACCATTTTGATATCTGTCGTATAACACATGGTGCTGACATTCAATGCACAAAAATTTGAACTTTTCTCTTTCCAGGAAGGTTGAAATTGTGTTTCTATCGTTTGTAGTTTGGAAGCAACAAATGTTTGAAATTTGTTCGTTCTTTTTGAATAGTCCTGTATAGTTGCTCATTTGTATGAATTAGGTAACTACCATTTTTAGCAGAAAAATGTACTTCTTTAACATTTCTTACTAAAGCTAGTCAATAACATAGATTTAATACCTTTGCAAGCGCTAAAATTTCTCTGGAAGTGAACTGAGGAGCTCTACGTATCACGACCCTGAAACACGGGTTGCAGTTACATAAACGTTTCTCACCTTTCTCGAAATATTTCCATACTACACTTAGTTCCTTTGGCACTCAGTATCTTGGAAAGTGTACGCAGCAGTGAAGCTTGGTTACAGTTATGAGAGGGTGTAGTAACGCATAGAGCTGTGAGCGGTAAGGATTGGGCTCTAGAAAGTAAGGTTATTACGGAACATAGAAAGTTTATTTATCAAAGATGTCCACAAACATTTGGCAGAAGTTAAAAGACAAGATTGAAGCAAACTTTAACACTAGTTAAGAGGATAAATAGCAAAAAAGGTTCCGTTAAACTTATCCCAGTTAAAGTAATTGAGACAATGCAACCTCAACTTATTGTTGTTGTTGTCTTCAGTCCTGAGACTGGTTTGATGCAGCTCTCCATGCTACTCTATCCTGTGCAAGCTTCTTCATCTCCCAGTACTTACTACAACCTACATCCTTCTGAATCTGCTTAATGTATTCATCTCTTGGTCTCCCTCTACGATTTTTACCCTCCACGCTGCCCTCCAATGCTAAATTTGTGATCCCTTGATGCCTCAGAACATGTCCTAACAACCGGTACCTTCTTCTTGTCAAGTTGTGCCACAAACTCTTCTTCTCCCCAATTCTACTCAATACCTCCTCATTAGTTACGTGATCTGCCCATCTAATCTTCAGCATTCTTCTGTAGCGCCACATTTCGAAAGCTTCTATTCTCTTCTTGTCCAAACTATTTATCGCCCATGTTTCACTTCCATACATTGCTACACTCCATACAAATACTTTCAGAAACGACTTCCTGACACTTAAATCTATACTCGATGTTAACAAATTTCTCTTATTCAGAAACGCTTTCCTTGCCATTGTCAGTCTACATTTCATATCCTCTCTACTTCGACCATCATCAGTTATTTTGCTCCCCAAATAGCAAAACTCCTTTACTACTTTAAATGTCTCATTTCCTAATCTAATTCCCTCAGCATCACCCGACTTAATTCGACTACATTCCATTATCATCGTTTCGCTTTTGTTGATGTTCATCTTATATCCTCCTTTCAAGACACTGTCCATTCCGTTCAACTGCTCTTCCAAGTCCTTTGCTGTCTCTGACAGAATTACAATGTCATCGGCGAACCTCAACGTTTTTATTTCTTCTCCATGGACTTTAACACCTACTCCGAATTTTTCTTTTGTTTCCTTTACTGCTTGCTCAATATACAGACTGAATAACATCGGGACAGGCTACAACCCTGTCTCACTCCCTTCCCAACCGCTGCTTCCCTTTCATGTCCCTCGACTCTTATAACTGCCATCTGGTTTCTGTACAAATTGTAAATAGCTTTTCGCTCATTGTATTTTACCCCTGCCACATTCAGAATTTGAAAGAGAGTATTCCAGTCAACATTGTTTATTTATGTTTAGTAAAAAAAAAGTGGGAAAGCGAAATCACGCCACAAGGACATTATTTGTGAAAAAAACGGTGGCAGATACAAAAAAATGGACTTTAAATTGTTGTTGTCCGGAAATTTTTCCATTCGCCTGTAAAGAATTCGCGTTAGTATTTTGCAGCCGTAGCTTATTAAACCGATTGTTCGGTAATTTTCACATCTGTCAACACCTGCTTTCTTTGGGATTGGAATTATTATATTATTGTTGAAGTCTGAGGGTATTTCGCCTGTCTCATACATCTTGCTTGCTCACCAGATGGTAGAGTTTTGTTAGGTCTGGCTCTCCGAAGGCCCTCAGTAGTACTAATGGAATGTTGTCTACTCCCGAGGCCTTGTTTCGACTCATGTCTTTCAGTGCTCTGTCAAACTCTTCACGCAATATCATATCTCCCATTTCATCTTCATCTACATCCTCTTCCATTTCCATAATAATCTGTGTAAAATCGAACTGGTATCCCATCAGGTCCAGCGGCCTTTCCTCTTTTGAGCGATTTTAATAGTTTTTCTATCCCTCTGTCATCTACTTCGATAACCACCATTTTGTCATCTGTGCGACAATCTGTGAAACCGCCTTGGAAAAAGACAATGGATACAATCCGTCCGTCATGTAGCACACTGCTTCAACACTCCCGCGCCATCAATACAAGGTCGCGTACCGAGCAAGAAAAGAATCGCGCACGCGCGTCCGGTCTGCATTTCCTTCGCCGCTTCTACACTTGCTCCCTATCAAGATACTATGAAATCCGCCACCCAACGATGATTAGAAAATATCTCTGGAAGTACTCGAAACTCATAGATACGAGCCGGTGCACGGTTCAACACGGAAGTCCGACTGGCTCATAGGCAGGTAGGGATTAACGAAGAGTGACACTTCCGCAGTGTGTCGAGGCGACCTGGAAGGCGGAATATTTCCTTTTTACCGTCCACTGGTGACAGCTCATGGGTTCGTGCCTCTCATACTGATCAGCAGCTACAGTATCAGAAGTTACAACCTTTGCTGAAAGAACATTATAGAGACGTTTATGTTCAGATAAACTTGTTACCTTATTTATTTTTGAATTGACACAGACAAGACTTCTCCATACTACTTATGATCCACTACTGCTAGATCGCTGATGTTGGCAGCAACCGTAAACAGAACACAGTCTACACGCAATGTTCTGACTTGTACCGACGTTATACAAGGAGGTACCAGAGGTCAGTAGCGCGTTTTCCCATAATCAAGCTATACAGGATGTCTCAAAACATTTAGGTCAAATTGAAACAGATGATAGTCGGTCCCCAACAGATTATTTTCAGGCAGGGAATCACTGGTCGGAAATGCATACCCAGCGTACAGTGCATAATAACAACGCAGCTCATAGTAGTTCTTCACAGTGATGATCGCCAGCCTCAATGTATGTATGGCAACGTCGCATAAAGTTTTTTTTTATTTTTATTTACACGTGAAGTTCCGTGGGACCGAATTAAGGAGCAAATCTTCAAGGTCATGGAACGTGTCAGTACATGAAATTACAACATAAAAGTAATAACAGATAAAAATAAATGTTTATGAACCCGAAAAAAGTCAGTCCATAAGTTTAAGTAAACGCAATCAACAATACAATAAGAATCAGCTTAATTGTTCAAGGAACTCCTCGACAGAATAAAGGAGTGACCCATGAGGAAACTCTTCAGTTTCGATTTGAAAGTACGTGGATTACTGCTAAGATTTTTGAATTCGAGTGGTCGCTTATTGAAAATGAATGCAGCAGTATACTGCACACCTTTCTGCACAAGAGTTAAGGAAGTCCGATCCAAATGCAGGTTTGATTTCTGCCGAGTATTAAAGGAGTGAAATCTGCTTATTCTTGAGAATAAGCTAATATTGTTAACAAGAAATGACAGTAAGGAATATATATATATTGAGACGCCAATGTCAAAATACCCAGACTCGTGAACAGGGGTCGACAAGAGGTTCGTGAACTCACACCACTTATTACCCGAACCGCCCGTTTCTCAACCAAAAATAACCTTTTAGAATGGGAAAAGTTACCCCAAAATATAATACCATACGACATAAGCGAATAAAAAGAAGCAAAGAAGACTAATATTTGTGTCGAACGGTCACTCACGTCAGATACCGTTCAAATAGTAAAAATGGCAGCATTAAGTCATTGAACAAGATCCTGAACGTGGGGTTTCCACGACAGCTTGCTATCTATCTGAACTCCTAGAACTCTGAACTGTTCAGTTTCACTAACCATATGCCCATTCTGTGAAATTAAAACGTCAGGTTTAGTTGTATTGTGTGTTAGAATCTGTAAAAACTGAGTCTTACTGTGATTTCGCTTTAGTTTATTTTCTAAAGCCATGAACTTAGGTGACGTACTGCACTATTTGAAACCGAGCCAATGTTGCACACCATATCCTTTACTATCAAGCTAGTGTCATCAGCAAACGGAAATATTTTAGAGTTACCCCTAATAATAAAGGGCATATCATTTATATAAATAAGGAACAAGAGTGGCCCCAACACTGATCCCTGGGGCACCCCCCATTTGACTGTACCCCACTCAGACCCCACATCACATCCGTTATCAGCATTGCGAATAATGACCTTTTGCTGCCTTTTGCTAAAGTAAGAGATGAATCAATTGTGAGCTGCGCCCCGTATTCTGTAATGGTCCAACTTTTGAAGCAATATTTTGTGATCAGCACAAGCAAATGCCTTAGTTAAATCAAAAAAATATGCCAATCATTCGAAACTTTTTGTTTAACCCAACCAATACCTCACATAGAAAAGAGAATATAGCAGTTTCAGTTGTTAAATGACTTCTAAAGGCGAACTGTACATTTGATAGCAAATCGTGTGATATAAAACGATCAATTATCCTTACATACACAGCCTTTTCAATAAGTTTTGCAAACACTGATTGTATAGAAATAGGTCTAAAATTATCTACATTATCCGTTTCTCCCTTTTTATAAAACGGCGTTACTACTGAGTACTTTAATGGTTCAGGAAACTGACCATTCCTAAAGGAAAAATTACAAATATGGCTAAATACAGGGCTAACATGTGCAGCATAGTACTTTACTATTCTGCTAGACACTCCATTATAACCATGAGAGTCTTTAGTCTTCAGCGATTTAATTATTGACTCAATCTCCCTCTTGTTTGCATCACAGAGGAGTATTTCAGACATCAATTTCGGGAAGCCATTTGCCAAGAAAGTTATATGATTCCCTGTAGAAAATAAATTTTTATTTAATTCGCCAGCAACGCTCAGAAAATGATTGTTAAATACTGTACATATATCTGATTTATCAGTAACAGAAATATTTTTACTGCGAACTGACTTTATATCGTCGACCTTGTGCTGCTGACCATACTCTTCCTTCACAACTAACCATATGGTTTTAATTTTATACTGTGAATTAGCTATTCTATTTGCATACCACATGCTCTTTGCCTTCCTAATAAAATTTTTAAGCACCATACAATACTATTTGTAATGGGCTACTGTAGCTTGATTGTGACAACTTCTAACATTTTGATATAATTCCCGCTTTGTTCTACAAGATATCCTTATCCCACTAGTCACTCACCCGAGCTGCCTGTTACTGCTAGTAACCCGTTTAGAACGTTCTAGTGAAAAGCAACTCTCAAAGAGCATGAGAAATGTGTTAAGGAAAGCATTGTATTTATCATCTATGTTATCGGCACTATCAACACCCTGCCACTCTATTTCCTTGACAAGGTTTAAAAAACTCTCTATTGCTGTTGGATCAACTTCCCTACACAGTTCCGCCGCACTCTCTGAAATATTCCCGGTATCTGTTGTATCAGGAGAAAGGTAGTTCGGATCTTAACAGGCAGGCCTTCACCCATTTCTACGAGGGTCTCTTACACCGACGTCTTTACGTAACCCCAGAGGAGAAAGCCCAGAGGTGTGACATCCGACGATCACACTTTGTAGGGATGTCCTGGCCATGGGACAGGACGTCCCCTTCAAATCCAACAATAAGGGTACGCGTTGTTCAGGTAGTCGATGGTGCACCTTTGTGTTGAAACCACATTCTTCGTTGACAACAAGGGGTATAGTCTCCAAGAACTGTGGCAGCATACCTCGCACAAACACCAGGTAACGTGAACCAGTCAACCAAGGAAGCAGCAATTAAATTTGTATTGACTTGGACCAAGCCTGCCCATACGTTGACAGAGATTCGTTGTTGGTGGCCACCGATGCGGGTGGCTTGAGGATTGTCTTCACTCCAAACACGGCTGTTGCGGCGTTGAAAACAGCATCACAAGTAAATGAGGCCCCATCCGTGGACAATACAAACTGTGCGGAGTTCGGCACTGCAGCAATGCAGTGGATAATCCATTGACAGACCTGAACGCGGGGCTCAAAATGCGCTGGTCCCAGTGTTAGCACACGTACTTTATGATAGTTGCACCAGTACTCTCCACACAGTATCCTCCGAAGTGTGTGTTTCACGGGAAAGTTGATATGTGCTTAGTACTGGTGGTCGGTCACACAAAACAACACTATCTCCTCTAATGTATGGTGTTCGGATATGTCTTTGGCGGGTACCTTGGACGGCTCTCTGTGGCAAGAAGGCCCCCATCTCTCGTAAGCTGGAGATAAACTTCTTCCTATTAGGGTGACGCCTGTTGGGAAAGCGTTCCTTTAAGGAAGTAGATCCAGTCGCAAAGTGCATAAAATGAATGGCTGCCAAATCTCGTGAAGACTAACCTTCCATCTTTTACTACGCATCATGCACTGCACGCTGTGACACACCTCACCATGGAGGTGTCTGATGCAGTGGACAACTGACAATAGAGATAGTGGTGTGCGGGCTGTACAAGTTAATGAGCCAGTGCGATGCATGCGGTCGTCACATGACACACGTGCTATGAACTAAGTCGTAGAGTATGTTATTAATTTAGTTTTCATTTTACACGTCTAGTTCTGCAAGGCCAAATTGAGAAGCAAATCTCCACGGTCATGGAATGTGTCAGTACTTAAAATTAGAACAGAAAAGTAATAAAAGATAAAGTAAAATGTTTATCAATCCTAAAAAACGACAAGCTGTAAGTTTATACAAAAGCAATCAACAATATAACACAGGAATCTGGTTAATTTTTCAAGGAACTCCTGGACAGAATAGGAGTAGCCCATGAGGAAACTCTTCAATTTAGATTTGAAAGCGAGTGGATTATCACGTTTGTTTGGTGACCAGGGGTGCGAGCTGTTTATCACCCGCTGTCTTTTCCACTGTGTAAAAAAAACCCATGAGCTTTGCGAGAGTGCGGCAGAACTGCGTGCGCCATTGCAATACATGCATTGAGGCGGTCGTCGGTTTGAACAATTACTGTGAACTGCGTTGCTCTTAAACGGTGTATATTGTGTATAACACCTTTCCGAACTTTGGTTGCCTGCCTCAACACAATCGGTTCTGGACCCGAAAGGTTAGAGATATCCTGTAGATAGCCAATCGACGCTTGGTAGGCTTTAAAACAAACAGAAAGATAATCGATAAGTGAAATAATCGATGAGAAATGTAGGTATCCATAATCGATGAGCAGAATAATTACTATTAACCGAAGAATCGCCCATCCCTAAGCGTGTCACCTATATGGTGTTGGGAAGCGGTGTGCTAATATTCGTAACAATGACCTGCCGATTATCTTTGGTGTGACCATCGTAAGTTAACAGCATTTACAAAAATTACCTGTGTTTGCGCTACTACATTCATTAAGTTTTGAGACTGACGCCTGGAGATTAGGCACCCAAAATAACCTGGATGTCTCACGCGATGCCGCTGGGTAACAAGCAACATGTTCAAGTCATCAGTCAGAAGCTTATAGCCGCCCCTTAGATGACCCCTGCTGCTACTACGAGGTTGCCTACCGTTTAGGAATAGATGGCACGCACCAGAATTGATGCCTCTTCAATTTTTCTTTCATTTCGAACCGTTTGTGGCCAACTAGTACGCACGCATCAGTCTCCGAACTATCTCTCCATTGCGCAAAACGTCAGTACCAACTAAATACAACACTCCGATAGGAAACGTCTACATCTACATCTACACGATAGTCCGCAAATCACACTTCAGTGCTTGGCAGAGGGCTCATCGTACCACATTCAGAATAATTCTTTATTATCTAAATCTCGATCAGCGCACGGAAAAAAACGAACACCTATATCTTTCCGTGCAAGCTTTGATTTCTCTTATTTTATTATTATGATGATCGTTTCTCCCTATGTAGGTCGATATCAACAAAATATTGTCGCATTCGGGGGAGAAAGTTGGTGATTGAAATTTTGTGAGAAGATTCCGTCGCAACGGAAAACGCCTTTGTTTTAATGATGTCCACCCCTAATCCTGCATCATATCGGTGATATTCTCTCCCCTATTTCACAACAATACAAAACGTGCTGCTCTTCTTTGAACTTTTTACGTTAATCCTATCTGGTAAGGATCCCAGGCAGCGCAGCAGTACTCCAGAAGACGACGGACAAGCGTAGTGTAGGCAGTCTCGTTAGAGCTGTTACATTTTCTAAGCGTTCTGTCAATAAAACGCAGTCTCTGATTTGCCTTCCCTACAACGTTTTCTGAGTGTTCTTTCCAATGTAAGTTGTAATTAATAGGTACTTAGTTGCATTTACGGCCTGGAGATTTTTGTGATTCATCGTGTAACAGAAGTTTAACGAATTCCTTTCAGCACTCATATGGATGACCTCACACTATCCCTTATTTAGGGTCAATTGCCAATTTTTGCATCATACAGATACCTTTTCTAAATCGTTTTGCAATTTATTTTGATTTGATGAGTTTACTAGGCGTTAAATGACAGTATCATCTGCAAAGAAACTAAGACGGCTGCTCAGATTGTTTCCTAAGTTGTTTATATAGATAAGGAACAGCAGAGCGCCTGTAACACTACCTTGGGGAACGCAAGAAGTCACTTCCATTTCAACCGATGACTTTCCGTCAATTTCTACGCACTGTGACCTCTCTGACAGAAAAGCACGAATCCTGTCACGTAACTGAGACGATATTCCATAAGCAAACAATTTCACTACGGACCCTGTTGTGTGGTACAGTGTGAAAAGCCTTCTGGAAATCTACAAATAAGGAATCATTTTGAAACCCCTTGTCTATAGCACTCATTACTTCGTGTGTGTAAAGATCTAGTTGTGTTTCACAAGAACGATGTTTTCTAAATCCGTATTAACCGTGAGTCTATAGACAGTTCTCTTCGAGGTAATTCATAGTGTTCGAACACAACATATTTTCCAAAATCCTGATCCACATCGACGTTAATGCTGTGGGCCTGTAACTTAGTGGGTTATTCCTATTACGTTTCTTGAATATTGTTGTGACCTGTGAAATTTTACAGTCTTTGGGTATGGTTGTATATGATTGTTAAGTATGGAGCATACTGTGAAAAGAACCTAACTGGTATACAATCTGGGCTGGAAGAGTTGCTTTTATTAAGTGATTTAAGTTGCTTCACTACTCCAAGGATATCTACTTCTACGTTACTCATGTTGGCAGCTGTTCTTGATTCGAATTCTGGAATATCTACTTCGTCTTCTTTGATGAAGAAATTTCGGAATGATGTGCTTAGTACCTCTGCTTTGGGGGCACTGCCATCTATAGTATATCCATTGATATCGTGCAGAGAAGGCATTGATTGTATCTCGCCGATACTGACGTCATCACTATCAACTCGCTGCATCATGAGAACCTTTTAGTTAGATATTTTCTGGCAGAACTTTGTTTGTTGTTCCACATGCGACATACTCGAGTTCTGACGTGCGCAGTGAAACCACAACCGTAGTTCTCTGATTCTAGTGCTTGCAGCAAGCTGTCTCTTGCTAGGACCAACTGACGGGGTACCATACCACGTCCCTATCTGTATCCTCCAGTACACCACACCTTCGCTAAACGGCCAGTCCCATAACTCAATGAGTTTACCACTTAAAATTGTATTCGGTATTTTTTGGAAAATATTGAACTTCGAAAGAGTGGTGTAACGTGCATACCCGGCAGGTGAGCTGAGGGGAGGCGGGGAGGCTGCGTCAGGAAGAAACTGAACTTCGCAAACTACACTCGCATTACAGCGCGCCTCGCAGACAGTCGAATCGTTCAGCGTCATATTTAAGAAACGCGGGAAATGTAATGGGTAGTGACTGCAGTACTAATAGGTGTATTCAGAACCATTTGTCATGTAATCTAAAAATTCAAAATTCACCGCGGAATTAACAATCGTTGCCTCCTCTTTGATGCACTGTTGGTAATCAGGACCTAGGCCGGAACAATTTGGGCACCGCGGCGAAGGTAAGGTAAGCAGTGCACGGAGCGTGCGGCCGCCATTGTGTGGGGTTCCTGTTCCCGTGGCCTTGTTCTGCTGCCGCGCTGCGTCACCACCCCCGCAGCGCGCGCTGCTGATGGCGGCCAATTCGGAGATGGGTCTGCGTGCCTAATGGCGTTGTCCTTGAAAAATCTCTCTTGCTGCCACCGCTGCAACCGCACTGAGCGCGTTTCTCTCCATGGCGTGAATTATTCCATCAGATGCCAAAATTTTCGAGCGTTAGCGTCGATTCTTTGTGAGGGGCGTTCGCAGGTACGAAAAACACATTCCCTCAGTACTTGTAGTATTTGAATTTTTTTAGTCGTCAGTCTTCTGACTTGTTTGGTACGACATCCTCTCATGTTTCAAACTCTTCATCTCATACAAACAGTTGCACCCCACCACCTCAATCATTTGTTGGATATGTACCAATCTCTGCCTTCCCTCTAGTAGCATCTTAACGCATGTCCTACCATCCTGTGACTCCTTGTCGGTATTTCCCGTATGTTCGTTCCTTCCGCAAATAAACTCACCATTCCTTATCAGTCCACCTAATTTTCAACATCCTTCAGTAGCCCCACATCTCAAATGCTTTGGTCCCTTCTTTTTCTATATACCAAAAGTTCATGATTCACTACTATGTAGTGCTGTGCTCCAAACGTACATTCTCAGAAATGTATTCCTCAAATTAAGGCATCTGTTTGATACTAGTTGACCTTCTTATGGTCAAGAATGCTGTCTTTGCTAGTTAGTCTTCTTTTTATGCCTCCATTCCTTCGTCCCTCTTGTTATTATTTGTGATGTAGAATAATTCCTTAATTTCAACTACTTCGTGGTCCCCTATTCCGATAACGGATTAGGAGCTAATCTCATTTCTGCTGCTTCTCGTTACTTCCGTGTTTCTTTGGTTTACTCTCAGTCCGTATTCTATGCTCGTAAGACTGTTCATTTCATTCGGCATGCCCTGTCGTTCTTCTTCACTTTCACCAGTGTCATGAACAATGCTTACGATTGATATAAGTGCACCCAGAGTTTTAATCCCACTCTTAAGTGTTTCTTTATTTCCGTCATTGCTTCTTCCTTGCATTCATCGAACAACAGGGCGAGAGACTTCATCCATGACTTTCACCCTTTTTCAACCGCGCACTTCGTTTTTTGCCTTCCATTGTTACTATTCACTCTTGATTCCTGTAACTATTGTATACTAGCCGTCTTTGCCTCTAGCTTAAACCTATTTTGGTAGAATTTCGAAAACCTTACACTATTTCAGATAGTCTAACGCTTTTTGTAGGTCGACAAATGCAATGAACGTATCTTGATTTTTCTTAAGTCTTTGTACAGTTACCAAGCGAAATATCAGGACTGCCTCTCTACTCCCTTACCTTTCCTAAAGCAAAAATGATCGTCATCTAATAATCCCTCGATCTTCTTTTCCGTTCTTCTTTATTGTTCTTGTCAGCATTTCGGATGCATGAAACTTTAAACTGAAGGCGCTATATTTCTTGCACTGAAATTCAGTATGGTGTTGGCCAACCCTTAACATTGATGAAAATTTCCACTCTCGCAGGCATACGTTCTGTCAGGTGCTGGAAGGTTTCTTGGGGAAATGGCAGCCCATTCTTCACTGAGTGCAGCACTGAGGAGAACTATCGATGTCGGTCGGTGAGGCCTGGCACGAAGCCGCCGTTGCAAAACATCCTAGAGGTGTTCTTTAGGATTCAGGTCAGCACTCTGCGCAGACCAGTCCATTGCAGGGATGTTATTGTCGTGTAACCATTTCGCCACAGGCCGTGCGTTATGAACAGGTGCTCGATCATGCTGAAAAATGCAATCGCCATCCCCGAATCGAAGGTGCTTAAAACATCAATATAGGCCTGTGTTGTCATAGTGCCATGCAAAATAATAAGGGGTGCAAGCCCCCTCAGTGAAAAACACGACCACACCATAACACCACCGCCTCCGAATTTTACT
The DNA here is from genome assembly GCF_023898315.1 of Schistocerca nitens. Lineage (NCBI taxonomy): Eukaryota > Metazoa > Arthropoda > Insecta > Orthoptera > Acrididae > Schistocerca > Schistocerca nitens. Next base: position 222,559,899 of record NC_064615.1, on the reverse strand, counting down.
GTTAGCACTACACACGCTGGCAGATGGCATTCACCGGGCATTCGCCATATCCACACCCTGCCGTCGGATCGCCACATTGTGTACCGTGATTCGTCATTCCACACACCGTTTTTCCACTGTTCAATTGTCCAATGTTTACGCTTCTTACAACAAGCGATGGGTCGTTTGGCATTTACCGCCGTGATGTGTGGCATATGAGCAGCCGCTCGACCATGAAATAGAAGTTTTCTCACTTCCCGCCTAACTGTTATAGTACTTGCAGTGGACACTGACGCAGTTTGGAATTCCTGTGTGATGGTCTGGATAGATGTCTACCTATTACTCATTACGACCCTCTTCAACTGTCGGCGATCTGTATCAGTCAACAGACGAGGTCACCTGCACCTTTTGTGCTGTACGTGTCCCTTCACGTTTTCACTTCACTATCACATCGGAAACAGTGGACTTAGGGGTGTTTAGGAGTCTGGAAACCTCGCATCAGACGTATGACACAAGTGACACTGAATCACCTGACCACGTTCGAAGTCCGTGAGTTCCGCGGATCACCTCATTCTACTCTCTCACGATGTGTAATGACTACTGAGGTCGCTGTTATGGAGTACCTGGCAGTAGGTGGCAGCACAATGCACCTAATATAAAAACGTATGTTTTTGGGGTGTCCGGACACTTTTGATGACATTGTGTATCTGTATTATTTGAATACATAAGTATATAGAAATGATAAAGGAAATAATTTACAACGACTAAAGGTTGGGCGTACTCTCCACTGTTTCGCCGCGCAGCACAAGTACTCCAAGGTGCTTTCTCCGGCGACAAAGGATCCGCAACGAGTGTTTTATGTCGGGCGACTTCAGGTCGTGCGATTTGAGGCGAGGTTATAATTTAAACGAACATAAGATAGGCAAAGTTTGAAAATTTTTTGAGACAGTGACAAGACACGCAAATGATCTGTTTGGCGACTACGATTGATCATAGATCGAACGTTATTTTAAATTTTGATAAAAAAAATGAAATGGTGCTAGTAATAATATAGAGACATATAATTCTTTCAAAATTCAGAATTACGCGTAATGTGGTGTCCCATTAAGACACTAAAATAAATGATATAGCAAAAGAAAGAAAGCGAGATAAAAATGTAGTGTAGATTTGTACCAAGGCTGGGAACCGAACCCGGGTCTCCTGCTTATTAGGCAGGTACGCTAGTCACTAAGCTCCGTTGGCGCAGCGGTTTACACACCTGCACGGATTACCCTGGCATGCCTGCCACCTCGGTCTCAATTCTCACTGCCGTCCATTTCTACCTTAAATTCCCCCTTACACATGAACAGAATTACCGAAGCTCTCCATGTTCTGGAATACCACCTCACATCGAAGGTAATTGGGGGATCCCCTTGGCGCTAATTTTCACTCAACGCTCTAGTCTATATACATAAAATAATATTTGTATGAGACCAGTGAACTGTCATTTCATTTGTGTAAATACCTGCCCCCTGGGTTTCAGGCTGTCAGGCTGTATCCCCCATTTACGTTCGATGCTGAGGTGCTATTCCAGAACGTGGAGAGCCTTGACATTCTGTTCGCATGTAAAGAGGAACTTAAAGTTGACTGGGGCGGCTGTGAGCTTTTGAATAGAGGAGTGAGGCGTGCCAGGGTAATCCATGCAACTGTGTAAACCGCTGTGCCAACGTAACTTAGTGACTAATGCATTTGCCTAGTAAGCAGGAGACCCGAGTTCGATTCCCCGCCTTGGTAGAATTTTTCACTCTCCGTTTCAGTCTATATAAATAAAATCATATCTGTATGAGACCAGCAAAGTCTCTGAAATTGTCATTACATCCGTAGGGTAAGTTACTCAACACATAGTTTAATAATCAATTGATGTGTGCAGGGTGTTCGGAAATTCCGGTTACAGACTTCTAGGACTTGCAGAAGGGAGTGAGTACATTACATTTCGAATAGGAACCCATGCCCATAAACGTACCATTTCCGTGCTACGTAGATTTGTTACAGGTTAGTCATGTGGAGGGTGCTTATGTCGGACGGGCTGCAATTATTATGATCCAGGGATTGTTCACATGAATCAAATATTAAAATAAAGTAAAAAGTGTGTGAACATTGTGAATAAGAGCAGCCTGTAGCAATATTCCTGAAAACAAGATCTATCCTGAAGAATTTGTTTTAAATAAAAAGGGAAGAGTAATTATTGGACCTGTGAGCATGGAAACGCTATGGATGGGCTAACAAGGACACTACAAGGTGAATGACGTAGGTAAAGGAGACGTAACATCGGTGCACTGGATAAGACTTGAAACAAAAGTATTTATTTCTTAAGACATTGATATAAGACAGCTATATAACTGCTGTTGCCTGGTAACTACATACAATTGCTTGTGAAGCTGTACACGATTCACAACAGAATCTCTTTATTTAGAATCGCCGCCGTTATTAGAGGGGGACGGGAAAGGTTTAATACTCGCTTTCAGACCCACATTCACTCAAAGAACAGCAAGGGTGGCCCCAACATCAACATGCAACGAAGCTAGGAGGTTTGCTCCGCTGTGTTGAGAAATGATTAAATAAAGTTGAATCTCGGTTTGGAGAAACCGCCTCAACGAGGGCCACAGATTCACGCTTACGCGCTTAACATGAAATCACAAACCACAAATACAATTGAATAAACCGAACACGATATATTTAATATTCCAAAAGCAGAGCAATAAGTACACTCTGGGACAGAGGCAGGAGGCCACAGGAACGTTAGGCCACGTGGTTCGCAGAGACATAATTTTTATGTGCCGTGGCCAAATTTCAGTAACATTAAACCACAGCCGTGAACAATTAACATTTTACAGAGGACACATTTGAATAGACAAGGGGTGATGGCAGAGGACCAAAAAACTCTAATATTAACCCACGTGGATGGTTTCCAACGGACATATAGTAATGAAAAAACAAAATTCAAAACAGGCAAAAATTATCTAGATTCGGAAAAGATTAGAATGTATACACACGCAGTCGCAGGCACACAAACATTCACACTGAACCGAGGGCACACTTCCTACATGAGATCGCTTCAACATGTGCAACACTTTTGTGCCACGTTGTTCTTACGGACCGAAGTCTGCATTAGGAATCAAACTGAAAGTCAGCAATAGCATTGCATTCCTTGCCGCGCCCAAGCAAAACAATCTTTATAAGACTAAAAGCGAGGTCAAAAACTAAAATCTCCCCTCTCGATATGAGACACCGCGCCACGCGTTTAAATCAACTCACCCTTCTTCGAAAACCCTTAGGGAGCTGGAAGCAGACTGACCATCTCACACTAAAACGTCTCAAACACGACCCAGTGGCCAGGAAAGCCGAGAGATGAGGCCGTCACCACTAACCTAACACCAGTAACTTTCGCACAAAGGGAACAAACCACTTTGCCTACCAGAAAACTACAAGGGTTGGCCATTCTGTAGGACTACCGCTGATTCTCTGCAGCAAAATGGAACACGCCCACATTCATTCACTCACCTAACACAACTGCCACACACTTCCTTCTTCATTGCCGCACACTGCAGGGGCAGTGAAGACGCTCCTGCAACCTTTTCGATGGGAAGAGAGTTTTGGAATAGAACAACAAGGGACAAACATTTTATGGAATCAATGTCGTGAGTTGGGTTACATACGAGGATTGTCCAGAAAGTAAGTTCTGATCAGTTGCGAAATGGACACCACAGTGAAAACCCGATGAAGCTTTGCACAGATGTGTTGTTTAGTGTGACCGTCGATCGCATCAAGACGCTCTTTTCAGTTGTGAGCGCAATGCGGGCGAGTAAAGATGCCTAGAACAACGATGTCTCGAGCCAAGTAGGAGGGCTCGCTGAGAGGCTTTGCCTCAATGAATGCAGCCCACCTAACGCAACTGCCACACACTTCCTTCTTCATGGCAATTCTCAGCCGCACTCTGCAGGGGCAGTGAAGAAACTCCTGCTGCCTTTTCAATGGGAAGTGTTCGATCACCCACAACACAGCCCTAATTGGCTCGTCCTGAGTATCATCTCTGTTCACATGAAACGCTGGATACGAAGACAACACTTGGGCGCAGGCTAAGCGCTATAGACCAGCGTAGAGAATTATAGGAAAGCACAGGCGACTGCCTTCTATGACGATGGTGTTGGAAATTTGGTATAACGTTCTGAAAAAAGTCTAAGTTGGAGCGGCGACTATGTAGAGAAGTATCTGGAAAGTGTAGCTAACTCTTGCAAATAAAATGTTTCTGATTTTCACTGTGGTTTCCATTTAGCGACCGATCGGAACTTACTTTCTGGACAACCCTCGTAGAAAAACATGGAAGACTTATAATGGCGTTATAGACGCTTTTTCAAGTCTGAAAGAAACCAACATGACAACCATATGATGCTTGAAAATGGTAGAAATAAATAGGCTACGGCTAGATTGAATCATAGCTCAGTCTTCTCTAGTAAGAAGTTTAGCAACGAAAACACCCGAATTGTTCTGTAGGATGCAAATTTCACTGGAAAGCAAATAAAATGGTAATGAAAGGGGACTATAGGACCCTTTCAACGTATCCCCTGTACAGAAATACACGTAATAGATGTACAAGTACATATTGAAGACACATAGTTGATGACATATGCAAGTTTGGGTCTGGGCATGAGTATTCCTCGGATAGCTAAATGGTAAGGCGACTGCGCGCAATAAGCGGGAAATCCGGGTTCGAGTCCTGGTCCGTCACGAATAATCATTGTCCTCATTTCATCATGAACCAGATGGTTGTCCATATCAGAACTGCGAATACATTCCAAGGTTAGTAAAGTCTCATGTTCTGGCCCTAGATGAGCCAAACGGGAACGAGCAATTACCGTGTCATCCTCTGCCAATAACGTCATTGGATGCAGTATAGGGATCTATGTGGTCGGCACATCGCTCTAACGGTGATTGTCGTGTTTCTTGACTTTGGAACCGCTGTTAATCGGCCACGTAGTTCCATTCCCCCGCCCCCCCCCCCCCCCAGGAAAAAACTAACTTTACAATCGAACCTGTATCCCCTTGGTCAGCAATTACCACTGAGCTGCAGAGGCGCAATCCGTATGTTAAGAGTTATTAATTATTTCATGTTCCCGATTGATATATCCTTATTACATTCTTAACTTTTATTCCCAGTTCCTGACATAGTGTCAGTTAGCCCATCAGTCGGAGAACACCGCGAGATCCTGCTGCTAATAAGGCGAATACAGCGTTTGTTTATTATATATTTATACGAGCTTTCAAACAGGAGCGACTTCTTTTCAGTATATTTTTGCAATTTGTTGCGTGTCTGAGTACTTACTAGGAGCAAACTTTCACTTCATTCTAAAAACGCTGTAGCGTACAATATTGCCGTTGCTATCGACTGTTGTATCGACCTCGTGTCGTACAGGCTTTCGTTTGTTTTGCTTAGAACGGCTTATTGTCGGTTAGACTGTCAGTGGGAGAGCACTGCTAGTGCCTGCTGCTAATAAGGCGAGTACACCGTTTGTTTATTACATATCTTTATGAGTTTCAAACAGGAGCGAGTTCAGAAATGGATAGGCACTGTGATTGCTGTGTACAGATGCGAGCTGAGTTGGTGACCCTTCACTCACAGCTGCAGGCAGTGTCGGCTTCCGACACACAGCTTGAGACTGCTGCCGAGGGGCGTCACTGTATCACTGTGGAGGGTCGACGCGGGGATGCGGGGACGTCGAACACGACCCACGTGTCCCCTGATCAATCCACTGCTGCGGCCGCCCCGGGTACTGCCTGCACTGAGGTTGACCCCTCACCCGTGGTCGAGTGGGAGATCATTCCAAAGGCCGATCGTAGGGCCTTCACAGTCCGTTTGACGAACAGGTTTCAGGCGTTATCTGTGGCTGACGAAGTCTCTGAGCCGGATACAGTCGCCCACCCTGTTCCAGAGGAAGCTTCTCGGCCTGCCAGTTCTGGGCACTCACCGGAGGTGGGTTTGCTGGTAGTTGGGAGCTCCAACGTTAGGCGCGTAATGGGGCTCCTTAGGAAAATGGCTGCCAGGGAGGGGAAGTAAGCCAGAGTGCACTCTGTGTGCATACCGGGGGCGTCATTCAGGATGTGGAAAGTACGCTTCCGGATGCCATGAAGAGTACAGGATGCAGCCAGCTGCAGATGGTACCCCATGTCGGTACCAATGAGGTGTGTCGCTTTGGATCGGAGGAGATTCTCGCTGCTTTCGGGCGGCTAGCGGAAATGGTAAAGACTGCCAGTCTTGCTTGCGAGATTAAGGCAGAGTTCACCATCTGCAGCATCGTCGACAGAACCGACTGTGGTGCGCAGCCGAGTGGAGGGTCTGAATCAGAGGCTCAAGTGGTTCTGTGAGCGTGTAGGCTGCAGATTCCTTGACTTGCTCCATCGGGTGGTGGGTTTCCGGGTTCCACTTAATAGGTCAGGAGTCCACTACACACAGGAAGCGACTACACGGTTAGCGGGGGCTGTGTGGAAGGGAGTGGGCGGTTTTTTGGGTTAGAGGGTCTCAGGAAACCACAAGAAAGGGCGTCCGTCTAAAAGGGGGCAGGTAAAACAGTAGGGTAGTTGTAGAAACGATCGGTATTGTAGCTGTAATTTGTCGTAGCTGTGTTGGGAAAGAACCAGAGCTCCGAGCCCTAATAGAAAGCACTGAAACTCAAATAGTTATAGGTACAGAAAGCTGGCTAAAGCCGGAAATAGGTTCAGCCGAAATTTTTTCAAACGATCTAACAGTGTACAGAAAGAATAGATTAAATACAGTTAGTGGTGGAGTATTTATTGCTGTCAGAAGTAGTTTGTAATGATATTGAAGTAGATAGTTCCTGTGAAATAGTATGGGTAGAGGTTATAATTGAAAATCGGACTAAACTATTAATGGGATCGTTTTACCGACGCCCCCCCCCCCCCATCCCCCCCGACTCAGAAGATACAGTTGATGAACAGTTCAATGAAAACTTGAGTCTCATTTCAAATAAGTACCCCGTTCATACAATTATAGTCGGTGGTGACTTCAATCTGCCCTCGTTTATACTTATACGTTTAAAGCCGGCAGCAGGCATAAAACGTCATCCGAAATTTTACTGAATTCTTTCTCAGAAAATTATTTTGAACAATTAGTTCATGAGCCTACTCGAAGCGTAAATGGTTGCGAAAGCATCCTTGATTTCTTAGCAAAAAAAAAAAATAATCCTGGACAAATAGGGAGTATCGTGACGAAATTGGAAATTTGTGGTAAGTTCCTATGGGACCAAACTGCGAAGGTCATCGGTCCCTAAGCCTACGCACTACTTACTCTAACTTAAACTAACCTACGTTAAGGACAACACACACACACATATGCCCCAGGGAGGAATCGAACCTCCGACGGGAGGAGCCGCGCGTATCATGACGAATACAGGAATTAGCGACCACAAGGCAGTTGCTGCTAGGCTGAATACCGTTACAACCACAACCATCAAAAAGAAGCGCAAAGTACACCTATTTAAAAAAGCTGATAAAAATGTTCTTAACGCCTTTTTAAAGGACAGTCTCCACGCCCTCCGATCTGACCACGTAAGCGTAGAAAATATGTGGAATGATTTCAGACAGATAGTATCAACGGCAACTGAGAGATATACACCACATAAATTACTAAATGATGGTACTGATCCCCCATGGTACACAAAACGGGTCAGATCGCTATCGCAGAAGCAACGAAAGAAGCATGCCAAATTTAAAAGAACGCAAAATCCCGAAGATTGCCAAAGTTTTGCAGAAGTTCAATATATAGCGCGTGCTTCAATGCGAGATGCTTTAAATAATTTCCACAGCGAAACTGTCTCGAAATCTGGCAGAAAACACAAAGATATTCTGGTCATATATAAAGCACACCAGTGACAAGACGCAATCAATACCTTCACTGCGCGATAACAACGGTGAAGTCACTGATGACAGTGCCACCAAAGCAGAGATATTAAACACGGTTTTCCGAAACTCCTTCACCAAAGAACACGAAGTAAATATTCCAGAATTCCAATCAAGAACAAATGCGAAGATGAGAAACATAGAGGTAGATATCCTCGGTGTAGCAAAGCAGCTTAAATCGCTCAATAAACGCAAGGCCTCCGGTCCAAACTGTGTACCAATCAGGTTCTTTTCAGAGTATGCAGATGCAATAGCTTCATATTTAGCAATTATATACAACCGTTCGCTCACAGAAAGATCCGTACCTAAAGACTGAAAAATTGCTCAAGTCACACCAATACCCAAAAAGGGAAATAGGAGTAATCCACTGAATTACAGGCCCATATCACTAACGTAGATTTGCAGTAGGGTTTTGGAACATACACTATACTCGAACATTATGAAGTACATCGAAGAAACGATTTATTGATACATAGCACGGATTCAGGAAACATCGTTCTTGCGAAACACAACTAGCTCTTTACACTCATGAAATAATGAGTGCTATCGACAGTTCAAAGAAGGGCGGTTCGTTTTGTATTATCGCGAAATAGGTGAGATAGTTCCACAGCCATGATACGTGAAATGGAGTGGCAATCATTAAAACAAGGGCGTTTTTCCTTGCGACGGGATCTTCTCATGAAATTTCAATCTGTAGTTTTCTCCTCCGATTGCGAAAACATTCTGTTGGCACTCACCTACATAGGGAGAAATGGTCATCACGACAAAATAAGAGAAATCAGGGCTCGCACAGAACAAATTAAGTGCTCGTTTTTCCCGCGTGCCGTTCGAGAGTGGAACGGTAGAGTGACAGCTTCAAGGTGGTACATTGAATTCTCTGCCAAGCACTTAATTGTGAATAGCAGAGTAATCGCGTAGATGTAGATGTAGTTTAAAAGCAAAGCAAGTCGATGACTTGAATGGCTGGGAGACCCCGAAGGGCACGTTCAAGCCGTCTCATTGGGAAAGTTCTCCCTATCCTTCACTCCCGCAGGCACCTTTCAGTAGCCGTATCAGCAGTGTATGGAAATGTTGAAATGTGTGTGTGTGTGTCTAGTGTAGCGTGTGGTGTTCGTATTGGAGACGATGAGACAAGGGACAGGGTGAAACCCGATGCCGGCTCATAGCCTACACCTCGCAAAGAGCCGCAACGGAGCCGCCAAGCTTAACGTGCTAATCTGGCGGACGGATCAGCATCAGCGGTGTGTCACATGCTTGACTTCATGCATCACTGCGGAGAGGTTTGAATTTAATCCAGGACGTTTCTACAAGACTGGTGGTCAAGAAATTTACGCTACAATATCCGTTCCCCTTGCGAGCCAAATACGAGTACCCTTAGTGAAAATTTCATCCACCACCAGGATTCTAACCCACTTACTGCGGACGCGAGCGCCGCCGCTCAGCCGTGCGTTACAGAACTCGGCCACAGAGACAGGCATTGTGACATGGTTTATCCAAAGGTCCTCTAACCGTACACACGGCAAAAAACCGTATTGATCTACCGGTCATCACTCTTCCATTAAATCCAAAGTGAAAATGATGTTGTGTCGACAAGAGGTGCCGACACAGTGTGTTTGAGGGGGCCGAAATGCACGCTATAAGCGCACGAAGGATGGCGTGAAGTCTGAAACAGGATACGTAATGAATGCTATAAAGAAAAGTACGTAGCTGCAGTAATACTTAACTTTATTCCATCATAGTTGTACATCGCTCTTGACTATACAAATGCGACTCTGGAGATACATGAAGTTACTAATGGCGCCTTGCTAGGTCGTAGCCATTAAATTAGCTGAAGGCTATTCTAACTATCTGCTCTGCAAATGAGCGAGGCTTCGTCAGTGTGCATCGCTAGCGACGTCGTCCGTACAACTGGGGCGAGTGCTAGTCAGTCTCTCGAGACCTGCCGTGTGGTAGCGCTCGGTCTGCGATCACTCACAGTGGCGACACGCGGGTCCGACATGTACTAATGGACCGCGGCCGATTTAAAGCTACCACCTAGCAAGTGTGGTGTCTTGCGGTGACACCACAAATGATACGACACCATTTTGTAACATCCACTGTAACACACGTCCAAGTCTGTTTCGACATATACATCCACATTCTACATGCCTTGTTACGGTGTATGGCGAATGTTACCCTGATCCCACTATCTAATCGCCCCTTCCCTGTTCCATTCGCAAATGGCGCGTGGGAAGACCCCCGTATTAGCTCTAATGTCTTTTATTATCTTTCCGTGGTCGTTCCTCAAGCCGAATGTCGGAGGGAGTGATAGTCCCTGCAAGAATCGCTCTAGAAACTTCCACACTAAACCTCCCCGTGATGCACAAAGCGCCCCTTGTAGCGTTTGTCACTCGAGTTCGTTGGCATCTTCGCAAAGCTCGCCTGCCGTTAAACGGTCCCATGTCGAATTACACGGCTTTTCGTCGGATCTTCTCTGTCTCTCCCCGACAGTCCTACTTTGGTAATGGTCCGCGATCGAGGAAGTGATTTCTGACGTTACTCAAGGGCCTCTGCTGTTCCTTATCTATATAAACGATTTGAAGACAGTCTGATCAACCGTCTTAGGTTGTTTGCAGATGATGCCGTCGTTTATCGTCTATTAAAATCATCAGAAGATCGAAATAAATTGCAAAACGATTTAGAAAAGATATTTGTATGGTGCGAAAATAGGCAATAGAGCTTAAATAATGAAAAATGTTAGGTCATCCACATGAGTACTAAAAGGAATCTGTTAAACTTCGATTACACTATAAATGAATCAAATCTAAGGACCATAAATTCAAATAAATGCCTAGGAATTTCAATTATGATCAAAGTAAATTGGAAAGAACAGATAGAAAATGTTGTGGGGAAGGCGAACCAAAGACTACGTTTAACTGAGAATACACTTAGAATATGCAATGAGATCTACTAAAGAGACTGCCTACAGATGCTTGTCCGTCCTCTTTTGGAGTACTGCAGTGCACTGTGGGATCCTTACCAAATGGGATTGACGAAGTTCATCGATGAAGTTCGTAGAAGGGTAGTACGTTCTGTATTTTTGAGAAACAGGGGAGAGAGTGTCACGGACGTTTTGGCGGGATATTATCACAAAATTTCAATCATTAACTTTCTCCTCCGAATGCGAAAATATTTTACTGTCGCCGACCTACATACTAAGAAACGATCATCGTCGTAAAGGGAAATCAGAGTTCGCACTGAATGTTGTAGGTGTTCGTTTCTTCCGAACGCTGTTCGGGAGTCGAATAATAGAGAATCATTGTGAGAGTGCCCGTTCCCGGCCGATTACGGATGTCAAGCAATTTTGAGCCAGGCTAGTGCTGTGTTGGGTGACGTCCGGGGCAAACAGGGTGCCATTGGTATTTCGGACACACAAGTCGGCGAAGTGGCGTCTAATTGTCTGACTAGCACCAGGCCGCGGTGCCATACGACATTTATTTATTTACTTATTTATTATGAAGGTGGTTCGGTGAATCCTCTGCCAGGCACTTAACTGTGATTTGCAGAGTGTCCATGTAGATGTGGACGTAGATGTAGATGAATACCCAAGAATCGGTAGAACAAGCACCTTGTGACCAACTTCTTAGGTGGATGAGTTACATTTCCATAAGAGTGTTCCTCAGTCTGGCATCTGATTTTCCTACTATTTGTGCGGTCATTCCGCTTTAGGTCACGCCAGATGGTTACTTCTAGGCATTTTAAGGTACTTACTATTCCTAGTGATCTGTAACCAGTAGTGTAATAGAATAGTAGTGGATTTCTTCCTCTATTTATGTGACATTTATTTCCTTTCAGGTTCAACTACTAGTCCCTGCAACGATTATTGACCCCTAAAGACAACCTCGTCGTCAGCGAATGGGCTCGCGGAGTCTACTACGTTAGACACTAGATCATAAATATACACTGTAAACAGTAACGGGCCTGTCACACTTCTTTGGGATTACTGAAATTTCACATCTATCGACTTTGCTCTATTAAGAGAGACGAGTTCTATCCACAAAACTTTAGTTGATACTCAGTGGGTGTGTGCTAAAACACCAGAGGATCTTATACTTTCATCTACATCTATAGCAATACTCCGCAAGCCACTTGACGGTGTGTGGCGGAGGGTACTTCTGATACCACTAACTGATCCACTCCTTTCCTATTCCACTTGAGAATGGTGCGTGGGAAGAATGATTGTCACTAATCGTCTGTATTTCTCGAATGTTCTCCTTGTGGTCATACCATAAGACAAATTTGGGAAGGGAGTAATACGTTGTCCGACTTTTCCTGAAAAGTGCTCACTTGAAATTTCAGTAGTAAACATCTTCGTGATCCACATCCACTCTCTTGTAACGTCTACCACTGGAGTCTGTTGAACATCTTTGTAAGGCTCTCACTCCGATTAAGCGAAACGTACCCCTCTTCGTTGGATCTCCTCTATCTCTTCTATCAGTCCTACCTGATAAGGGTCCCACATTGAGGAATAATGCGGAAGAATCGGTCGAACAAGCGCCTTGTAAGCCACTTTTTTCATGGGCAAATTATATTTCCTTAAGACTATTCCCATGAATCCTCGTCGAGCAACTGCTTTCCCTGTTACTTGTTTTATGTTTTCATTCCACTTAAAGTCGTTCGGTCGGATACTATTAGATATTTTACGATGGTTACTATTTACAGCAGTTTTGTATTAATAGTGTAGTTGTACAGTGTGGTTTTCTTTTTCTATGTATGCTCAGTATGTTACATTTATTTATGTTCAGGATCAACTGCCAGTCCTTGCATCATTTATTAATAATCTGTAGATCCTTCAGCAAATCATTATGTCTTTTGGCGTTGTTACCTTCTTATAAACAACGGCCACATCCGCGAACAGCTTCAAAGAGCTTCCGACGCGTTCTACTAGATCATTTAACCGATCAGCCAGAATATTATGACCACCTACCTAATTGGCAGTATGCCCATCTTGGGCACGGATAACAGCGGCGACACGTCGTGGCATGGAAGCAATGAGGCCCTGGTAGGTCGCTGGAGGGAGTAGGCGCAACACCTGCACAAACAAGTCACTTAATTCCCCTTTTGGGGAGGGGGCGATGAGCTCTGACGCCACGTTCAGTCATATCCCAGATGTGTTCGCTCGGGTTCAGATCTGGCGCGTTGGCGGACACAACATCAATTGGAACTCGCCACTGTGTATCTCGAACCACTCAGTCACTCTCTTGGTCATGTGATGTGGCACGTTATTTTGTTGAAAAATGCCACTGCCCCAGGGCAACATGATAGTCATGAAGGGTGAACGTAGTCTGCAATCAGTGTACGATACTCCCTGGTCGTCATGGTACCTTGCATGGAGCTCCATTGGATCCATGGATGCCCACGTGAATGTTGCCCAGAACTTAATGGAGCCGCCGCCAGATTCTCTCCTCTTCTTTTATTTATTCATGAACCAACTTTTATTCATATTTACTGTAACTAATCTGCGTATGATTGAATGTTTATAAAATTTATTTAAATATTCTTGTAATATGTTAATTTATTCCAGGAAGTGGTCAGTCAAATTATGTCTGTAGAACTTAAGAACGATGTATTTTTGGTGAGGTCAGCCTTCAGCCAAAGGAAAACCAGAGAGTAGCTGAACACTACGAGAGTCAAGTGGAGATAGGAGACTTTTCGAGCTCAAGGTAGCGATTGTGAGACTTTTCGGATAGATCTTGAAGAAGACACCTTTACGTCTGTTCTTGAAGGAAGCAGACCTGCCTTTGGTAACGAATGGTATTCGATCATGCAGGTGACTGATTGTGGATGGTGAACGGTCACTACAATACCCTAACTTTTGAAGGGACTCCAACTCACGCGAGGTCAGAATGTGCTTCTATGTAGAACTCTTTTTCCGCTTGGATTACCGAACTGTGGATAGAATATGAGACACATTCTTTGTATCGCATGCGTTAATTTGTGAATCATCAAGCCGAACTCTAAACTATTTTGAAATGATGACTATTTCGTATACTGTAATCACAAAATGGACGTAGTTTTCGCATATATTTGATGGGTGTTCTGCATTCTCATGATACCCTCAATGCAACTTTACTGCATTTCATAAGATTATTTCCGTCTGTATTTACTTAGTTGTCGTAGGACTACTTTCCATTTATTTGACATGTCCTTTCTTGAAGAAACATTATTCAACATAATTCTCTGTTTTCTACATCAATTACATATGTTAGACAATAAATATAAAAAATCTGTGGTATTGATAGCTATGATGCCATGGCGTAGGTGCAAGTTCGTAGGGTGGCACTACGACACCGACGACAGCGCCCTCTAGCTGGCGCTGTTCAGCTCTACGAGCTCCGCTCCAAATTTAGCCCATTTGATGAGGAGCAGACGGCCGGGACATTTCGCTTCAGCTTCGCTTCATATAGAGACTTTGCACTACTTACGACGTGTCTAGGGCTTCGCACCTATGTACAAAGTTATATATGCCTCTGTATATATTCATGCACCAGTAAACCATTTTTACTTACTTGCAGTACCGACATGTTTTACCTCGCCTGCTCCTACTCAGTTCCTTCATTCGGCCAACCTTTCAGTTTTCAGGAGCAGACCCACGCGCCGCCTTCCTGGTGGGGTACAAAAACATCAACAGAAGTCAATAGACAGGGTAGAGCATACTAAGTTTTTGGGTGTACATACAGGAGAGAATCTTAGTTGGAAAATTCATATTTTAGATCTTCTAAAGCGACTAGGCTCAGCAACTTTTGCGATCAGAATAATTGACAATTTTAAGGATATAGAAATTAGCAAGCTAACATATTTTTCACACTTCTCGGAATAATATTTCGGGGTAACTCAACACTTAGACAAAAAGTATTCACTGCTCAAAAGGATGTGGTTAGAATGATGTGTGGGGTTCATAGTCGCACATCTTGTAGGCATCTTTTTAAAAGATTGGGAATTCTTACAACAGTCTCACAGTATATTTACTCAATAATGAAATTTGTTTCAACAATATGGACCAGGTTAAAAACAACAGTGTCATTCACGATTATAATACCAGAAAAAAGAAATACTTATACAATCTACACTACACCTATTTTTGACACAAAAAGAGGTAAAATATGCTGCTATAAAATTTTTTGACAAATTACCAGATTAAATAAAATGTCTGACAGATAGCACTAATAGCTTCAAAAATAATAAGTTGAAATCATATCTCCTTGACAACTCCTTCTTTACCATAGATGAATTCCTGAATAGGAGTAAATAAGTCTATAAATATATTATATGCATGCTGTGCCATTTAAGGTAATGGGGTAAGTAGTAGAAATATTAATCTTTAACACTGTACTGTAATATAAATGATGTTTCATACGTGCATTTTTGTGCACTTGACATGTTCCACATAATAACGGCAACCGTACCGTGCGATTGACTAACTAACTAACTGACTAACATGAAAGTTTAGAGGCATTACTTTTCAGCATGCTCTGGTACATTGTAAACACTAACGGTCCTATCACACTTCCTTTGCGTCTCCCGAAATCACCTCTACATCTAGAATGAGATTTTCACTCTGCAGCGGAGTGTGCGCTCATATGAAACTTCCTGGCAGATTAAAACTGTGTGCCCGACCGAGACTCGAACTCGGGACCTTTGCCTTTCGCGGGCAAGTGCTCTACCAACTGAGCTACCGAGGTACGACTCACGCCCGGTACTCACACTCCGCTGCAGAGTGAACATCTCATTCTGGAAACATCCCCTAGGCTGTGGCTAAGCCATGTCTCCGCAATATACTTTCTTTCAGGAGTGCTAGTTCTGCAAGGTTCGCAGGAGAGCTTCTGTAAAGTTTGGAAGGTAGGGGACGAGGTACCGGCAGAAGTAAAGCTGTGAGTACCGGGCGTCAGTCGTACTTCGGTAGCTCAGTTGGTAGAGCACTTGCCCGCGAAAGGCAAAGGTCCCGAGTTCGAGTCTCGGTCGGGCACACAGTTTTAATCTGCCAGGACGTTTCATATCAGCGCACACTCTGCTGCAGAGTGAAAATCTCATTCTGGAAACATCCCCTAGGCTGTGGCTAAGCCATGTCTCCGCAATATCCTTTCTTTCAGGAGTGTTAGTTCTGCAAGGTTCGCAGGAGAGCTTCTGTAAAGTTTGGAAGGTAGGAGACGAGGTACTGGCAGAAGTAAAGCTGTGAGTACCGGGCGTCAGTCGTACTTCGGTAGCTCAGTTGGTAGAGCACTTGCCCGCGAAAGGCAAAGGTCCCGAGTTCGAGTCTCGGTCGGGCACACAGTTTTAATCTGCCAGGAAGTTTCACCTCTACATCTGTCTGTTTTGTTCAGTCATAGTGAGTTCCACAAGAAAGTATACGCCGTTATCTGTATGAAATAAAAGGCACTATTATAAATATATGTTTACATGAAAATAGATGTCATTACTAATTGCACAATTACTTAATTTTCTTTATATTCTCTCTGTAACGATCTCCATCTCATTTCATATGAGCTGCTTCAAAGTATATACTGATCCTCCTTTAAGCTTCAACTGAATATACGACCACACATTTAGAATCGGATTTGCATCCGGAGACACTACAGGCCATTCCATCGTGGACACCCCATTTTCTTGTTTCCACGCTATACAGAGACGGCTGTGAGGTTTCGGATCATTATCCTCATGAAGCACCTAGTTTGCCTCCTTCGAACCAGGTAGCTTCTTAACGGATCCTAGAAGACATTTTTGATAAATATTGCACATATTTCCAGCACTCTTTTTTTGCACTCATTTTAATTTGCAACCGACAAAACAAAACATTCAACTCTGACATTGTTTATCTATACACTGTGCGTAAGTTCAGTGAGTTCAGATTTGAGACCACAACCAGAGACGTCGCTGCGGGCGTTACATTTAAAATTATGGCCCACACTTTCTTGTGGAACTGACTGTAAGAGCAGCATGTTGAGCTCTGTCTGCAAGGAAGTCTCGAATGCAGTAGCAAATCTGGTCCGATACTCGGTAAGTTCGAATTTTTTTCAGTAAACGGCAGTGCGGTGCGAAGTCAAATATCTCCTGAAGTGTAGGAACACGGCATAAACTTGACCGCTGATTTCTACAGTGTAGTGGATCTCATGGAGGAACAGAGCGAGTTGTGTTTCAAAATATTGCTGTTTGCATAATCCATGTAGATTTTTTATAGAGGTGACTTCCGTTCTCCAAAAAACGGCATAATAAGTGAGCATAAAACATATGAGCTACATAATTCTACAACAGACTGGCTTCAGTTATATAGGCCTATAATTATGGGCATCATCCTGCATTCCTTTTTTGTAAACAGGAATGACTTGCGTTTTTTTCCAGTCGGTAGGTACCCTTCGTTGCTCCAGCGACTTACAATTAACTGCTTCTATTAGGTGAGCAAGTTCATTTGCATAATCTCTGCAGAATCTTACAGCTATCTCATCTGGTCGTGATGCCTTTCCAGTACAAAGCGACTATAGTTGCTTTTTCCGCGAACAGTTATCTCAGTACACAGGGTGAACTTTAATGAAATCGACAAACTGGAGGGAAACGGAGGAAAACAAGATCCTATGAAAACGTGTCCGGAAATGCATTCTTGCCACGGTAGATGGCACTGAAGGATGGAAGTTCCACTGACCACGAGCCGTGTGTTCCTTATGTGTCGCATGCCGTGTGATTGATGCAGCGTACTGTAAGCAGCAGTATGGTTCTGTATCCATGTCGGGAACAAGCAAACGTTGTGCTGTGTATGGCCAAACAGAAGGAAACGGTAGAAAGGCAACACGGCTATACCAAAACAAGTACCCTCACAGACACCAACCACATCACACAACATTTCAGTCCCTTTTTGGGTGTTTGTGTAATAATGGACGCAGGGACTGTGCAGACACCAGATTTCGAAGACCGGGTTGTGCCTCTCGACCGTTTCCACCTACTTGGCCGTACACAACCACCATCTGGACTTGTTCCCGAGATGAATACCAGGCCATTCTGCTACTTACAGTACGGTGCCTCAAGCACACAGCCTGCAGCATACAAGGAACACACGGCACCTGATCAGAGGAACTGTCATTCGTCATCGCCATCTACCGTGGCAACGATGCATTTCCAGACACATGCTAATAGGAGCTTTCGTTTCCACTCAGGAATCGATGACTGCAGCTTGTCGATTTTACTAATGGTAACCCTGTATACCATTTCGAAATTCGTACGATGGAAAGGAGGGATCACTTACGATCTTCAGCACTAAAGCAATTTCGGTAGACCGAATGCAGCACTTCGGCTTTCTCTGTGTCATTTTGTGTTCCGGTGCCATTATGGCTACCGGATAACTGAATAGATGATTTCGAAGAGCTTATTTGTTTTACACAAGACCAAAACGTCTTGGTGTTTTTAATCATCTTGGTTGACAAAATTATACTTTCAAAATCTTTGAACGATTCTCTCATTGCTCTCCTTACGCTCGTTTTCGCTTCGTTCAGCATTTTTTCTGTTAGCTAGGTTTTGGTTTCTCTTGAATATGTGATGAAACTCTGTTTACGTAGAGGTTTTCTATAACGGCTTTTAATCCACGATGGGTCTTTACCATCTATTAAGACTTTTCTATAAACGTACTTATCTAAGGCATACTCGGTTTTAAATCCATGTCTTCGTTCCCAGCACTGAATATTTGATGTTGATTGCTCATATAACTCTGTGCCTTGTATCCTATTAGATGTGATAACAGGCTTACGATCACTGATAACCACTTCTGCGTTCACTGATTTGACAAGTTGAGGTCACTAGTTGGTTGTCTAATTATCGGCGCGAAGTAATTGTCGGACAAGACATTCAGAATAACGTCATGGGAATACCTATCTATGGCACTTGTTTTGAAAGAATGACTCTCTCAATCTATATCTTGCAATTTGATATCAGGGCATATCACTCAGGAAACTTATTCTCGAGTTCTGTGAGAAGCGCTGTATCACTAGAGTTCCTGACGCAAGTGGTCTGTGAAAGCATAATATTATCACTTTTGACCGACCTATGATGCTTAACTTCTCCCTGAATAATTGACGTTTGGAATCATTGATAACCTTGCTTGATATTATCTAATTCTTTGCTGCAGTAAATACTCCGCCTCCATTGGCGACTTACGTACCCTTACGCTATTATTGCAAATTGATTTTATCATTTCGTTGCTTTTCACTTCAGGTTTCAGCCGATTTTAAGTTCCTCATACTATCTCCGCACTGTTATCTTCAATAAGCGATACTAATTCTGGGACCTTACCATGGATGCATCTGGAATTTACTAACCTTTTACGTATTAACCTATTTTGTTACCGATTTGCGAGTACAAGAATTCTCTGAGAATAATGTGGCTGATATATCTCCGACTTCGCCAGGCAATCCATCTCTGAATCCTCGCTCGAACGAAAAAATGGCTGACATCGAAATAAGTGTCCAAGGAATAGAAAAGCAACTGAAATCACTCAACAGAGGAAAGTCCACTGGACCTGACGGGATACCAGGAGGAGGAGGAGATTAGTGTTTAACGTCCCGTCGACAACGAGGTCATTAGAAACGGAGCGCAAGCTCGGGTGAGGGAAGAATATCGGCCGTGCCCTTTCAAAGGAACCATCCCGGCATTTGCCTGAAACGATGTAGGGAAATCACGGAAAACCTAAATCAGGATGGCCGGAGACGGGATTGAACCGTCGTCCTCCCGAATGCGAGTCCAGTGTCTAACCACTGCGCCACCTCGCTCGGTGACGGGATACCAGTTCGATTCTACACAGTGTACGCGAAAGAACTTTTCCCCCTTCTAACAGCCGTGTACCGCAAGTCTCTAGAGGAACGGAAGGTTCCAAATGATTGCCGCAAAACTATAAGCCTATATCTCTGACATCGATCTGTTGTAGAATTTTAGAACAATTTTTTTGCTCGCGTTTCATGTCGTTTGTGGAAACTCAGAATCTGCTCTGTAGGAATCAACATGGATTCCGGAAACAGCGATCGTTTGAGACCCAACTCGCTTTATTTGTTCATGAGACGCAGAAAATATTAGATACTGGCTCCCAGGTAGATGCCATTTTCCTTGACTTCCGGAAGGCGTTGGATACAGTTTCGCACTGTCGCCTGATAAACAAAGTAAGAATATCAGGCCAGCTGTGTGGCTGGATTGAAGAGTTTTTAGCAAACAGAGCACAGCATGTTGTTCTCAATGGAGAGACGTCTACAGACGTTAGAGTAACCTCTGGCGTGCCGCAGGGGAGTGTTACGGGACCATTGCTTTTCACAATATATATATAAATTACCCAATAGATAGTGTCGGAAATACCATGCGGCTTTTCGCTGACGATGCTGTAGTATACAGAGAAGTTGCAGCATTAGAAAATTGCAGCAAAATTCAGGAAGATCTGCAGCGGATAGGCACTTGGTGCAGGGAGTGGCAACTGACCCTTAACATAGACAAATGTAATGTATTGCGAATACATAGAAAGAAGGATCCTTTATCGTATGATTATATTATAGCGGAACAAACACTGGTAGCAGTTACTTCTGTAAAACATCTGGGAGTATGCGTACAATTTGAAGTGGAATGATCATATAAAATTAATTGTTGGTAAGGCGGGTGCCAGGTTGAGATTCATTGGGAGAGTCCTTAGAAAATGTACTCCATCAACAAAGGAGGTGGTTTACAAAACACTCGTTCGACATATACTTGAGTATTGCTCATCAGTGTGAGATCCATACCAGGTCGGATTGTCAGAGGAGATAGACAAGATCCAAAGAAGAGCGGAGCGTTTCGTCACAGGGTTATTTGGTAAGCGTGATAGCGTTACGGAGATGTTTAGCAAACTCAAGTGGCAGACTCTGTAAGAGAGGCGCTCTGCATCGCGGTGTAGCTTGCTGTGCAGGTTTCGCGAGGGTGCGATTCTGGATGAGATATCGAATATATTGCTTCCACCTGTTTATATCTCTCGAGGAGATCACGAACGTAAAATTAGAGAGATTCGAGCGCGCACGGAGTCTTTCCGGCAGTCGTTCTACCTGCGAACCATTCGTGACTGCAACAGGAAAGGTAGGTAATGACAGTGGCACGTAAAGTGCTCTCCGCGACACCCCGTTGGGTGGCTTGTGGAGTATAAATGTAGATGATCCAATGGGAGCTCTACATGGAGCAATACAGGACGAAAATTGTAGGGGAAAGTAGAATTTGAATACGAAAGGTGTCGAGAAAGTAAGTTCCCAGCGGTTGCGAAAAGGAAATCACGGTGAAAATTCGATGAAACTCTGCACAAGTGTTTTGGACAGGGTTTCTAGTATGCTCATTGATCGCGTCACGTCACTCTTTTCACTCCTGGACACACAGTGACCACGTAAAGATGCCTGGAAAACAGTGTCTGCCGTCAAGTATGGGTTCCTGCAGACAGATTTCGCCTGATTTCATGCAACTCCACATAACGTAACTGTTATGCGTTTCCTTCTTCATGACAATTTTCGGCCGCACACTCCGGGGGCAATGAAGATCCTCCTCCAGCGTTTTGGACAGGAAGTATCTGATCACCTATCACGGACGTGGCTCCTTCCGATTTTCATCTCCGCTCACACGAAGTGCTGGCTATGAAGACAAGATTCTGGCACAGAGAGCTGCAGATCAGAGTAGAGAATTTCTGGGAAGCACAGGTGGCTGCCCTCTATGACGGGTGTATTGGAATGTTGGCAGAACGCCACGACAAATGTCTAAGCCGGAGCGACGACTGTGTAGAGAAGCAGCTGGAAGGAGTAGCGAAGTGCTCCAAATAAAACATTTGTGATTTTCATCGCGGTTTCCATTTCGCGACCGATCGGAGCTTACCATTTGGACAAAACTCGTACACACAGCAAATATTGAGGACACTGGATATAAGTACTGCTCTAATGTGAATGTTAAAGAAGTAAAAATGGGGGGGGGGGTATCGTATGAAACCAGTCACTTATATGAAGGAAATGAGTTCAGTAAGTGTGAGTGAAAACGAGTAAGCAGAACGACGCTGGCCCTATTCGCACCTGCTCGCGTCGACTGCGCCTTGATGGCTCCTTCAGCAGGCAGAACAGGTGGTCCTTAATCCGGTAACGCCTTGTCACGCGCTGCTGCCCGTATAAATCGTCGTGCACACAGCGCGCAACCTCGTTATCCAAGCAGGCGGCGCTAGGCTTAACGCTGGATTTCGCTACTATTTCCATCTTTAACACTGTTGTGTCGCAGATTTGTTAGTAACAAAAGAGAAAGTTACGAACTTAAAGAACTTATGGAAGACGGAAACAAAATTTCGATAACGGTTCTCAGCTGACGTTTTTACATATTAGAATTTTATCGTTTTAGTAGGTCGAGCATAGGGTATGTTACGCGAATGATGTCTGTAAATGGGTTCTTCATATTTCTTCAGCACGGTGAATAAGGTTACCAGAGCGTCTGCAATACTTTTTTTTTATAAAGAACATATACGATTTCTTTATGGATGCCAGAGAATTCGTAAGAAAGAGGATAAGGAGTTATAAGAGACTAAATTGTTTAACAGTATTATCCACGTCTTTTAATGCTTTCAGTACTGCAAAAAAAGTGGGAAGTGATCACTGGTGGAAGACTCTTGTCCTCCAGTGTTTTTGGTATTTGGAATTGCTACAAAACTTCCGAATCAGTCAAGGTGCGTTCATATTGCTGCGCACAGAATTAGCTAATGTTTTATCAGTAGCCAGCGAATGTGTTCTCAGCCTTAGCAATTAAAAGAGAAAGCGCATATAGCAGTTTCTCTTATAACAACCTATGCGGAAAATTGGGTTCTTCGCAATAAATTCAATTTTCTGATGCAGAAAATATATCGTCAGTTACGTGTCTCTTTCCATTTTTTCCCAGTCTTCTAACTGTTTTTGTGCTGCCCGCCTTGAATTCCTCTCCTTTGCCAACCTTTTCATGTCGGAGTACCAATTGCAGCCTACGTCCTCAATTATTTCAAACATTTGCTGGATTCATTCCAATCTCTGCCTACCTCTTTAGTTTTTGCCTTCCGCACCCCATCTATCTAATAACGATAAACTGTGCTTCTTTTCAATTAAATAAAGAAAATGAATAACATCTCGCTTGCTTCGTCCGCATTAACCAACATTTTTAAGAGCAAGTAAGCAAAAAATGTTCAAATGTGTGTGAAATCTTATGGGACTTAACTGCTAAGGTCATCAGTCCCTAAGCTTACACACTACTTAACCTAAATTAACCTAAGGACAAACACACACACCCATGCCCAAGGGAGGACTCGAACCTCCGCCGGGACCAGCCGCACAGTCCATGCCTGCAGCGCCGAAGACCGCTCGGCTAATCCCGAGCGGCGCAAGTAAGCACTAGAGATCATAAATGAGCTCCGTATACTCGCTTTAAAATCGCCAGCGGATCACAATTGTGGCTTTATAATCATTCTCAAGCGCAAGCTGAAATGTCACAAAATGTTTGACATGCCTAAACGGTGCATGCATCCATTTGGCCATTGCGATTATTATACATCAATGCGGGTTGATTTTTTTCCACTGTGTGCAAACTCTAGGGATTGATCATCGATGAGAGGATACAGAACAAAAAAGGTCTATTGAGCTTATGTCCGGAAATGCATAGTTTCAATGCTAGAGACCATTTATTCAACCATGCATTGTTAGAGAGACTGCGGTCTAATACCCAGTGTACCAAACAGCCACAGTTACAATATGTGTTGAAAATTATTTCCATGCACCTTACAGTATGCGTGCACGCCCCATAGCATATTCTCTCTCACACGTTCACATCGGCCGGACTGCATCTGAACTGTGTTAAAGGCAACATGAATGCACTGCTCCAGTGTCTCCACATCTAGAATGGGCTCTGCATGCACGATACTTTTGAGATGGCCCCATAACAGAAACCGCACGGGTTGAGATCCGGTGAACTGGAGCCCCTCGTCCGATCCACTGACCAGGCAAGACACGCTTATAAAGAGATGGGGACCCTCCACGCCCGCACCAACGTGGTGACCAAACCAAAAGTTCTACTGTCACCTCCGTAAACATGTTAGTTATCTAGTAAGTGGATCACAGGATGCTGGGCTGTGATGTTATCCGTGCGTTTGGGTAAGACTACGCATTAATACGGTCCATCAGGTGATAGATAGTGGACGAAACGCGAGTGAGGGTAGCGATTTGAAGAGCAGAGGGAAAAAAGTGCCATGGCTCGTGCCGTGGGAAAGAAACCTCTGCGACAGTGGGATGGGTAGTAAGAGCAGTAGTGGCTTACTAGCTGCGATAGCTCATGCAAGGTTGGATTTGCTAGTATGGGTATCATGCATCATTACCGTTGCAAGCGATGGCGATGTATCCCAGTTGCTGCAGCCGCTACATTCCTGGAACAATCAGGATCGTTATACAGTAGTGGGAGATCGGCCATAGATCATCTCACTGTGTGGGGGATGTGTGGAGCTTGTCTGCATGCAGTGTACGGTACGGCTTCCCTGTGTGGTGCCAGTTATTCGGCAGTGTATTCCAGCTGGATATCCAGTAATGGCGTCTGATTAAGAGGGGCTCGCCTGTACCGTTATGTTTGCGTATGCTTGGCCATAGATGGTAGGTCCTTACAAGTATGTCTTTTGGTCTTTTATGTTTCCATCTATGGTTGTGGTCGTAGTTCCCCAGATTCAGAATAAACGGGTTCTGCGAATGTCTCGAGTTTCTGTATAGTCTTGTGGTGAGTTTGTGGATTACCTCCGTGAGAGTCTCAAGTCGGTATTCCCGGTGAAGGTCCGCTTATGATTTTGAGTACTTTGTTTTGTATGAGCTGCAGACGGCGCAGGCGTGTAGGCGCAGCGTATCCCCAGACAGGAGCTGCGTCCGTCATCAGGGGTCGGATAAGTGTCATGTACATGGACCTCGACACCCTTCTGTTCAGTGTGCTACGCCTGTTGAGCATAGGGTAGGGCTGTTTGAGCCTCGCGCTAGCTCGATTGGTCATGTGTTGTATGTGGTCCCCCCAGAGTAATTTCCGGTCCAGCCAGACACCGAGGTATTTGGTTTTCTCGCGGAAACGTATTGGGCGTGCATGTAGAGTTATTGGTCTGCAGTAGCGGTGTTTGCGCAGTTTCTTCGGTCTTCTAGTGAACAGAACGGCTTCGCACTTGTCGACGTTTACTCTAACACACCATTTCTCCAACCAAGGCTCAGCCACTCTGAGTGCAGTCTGTAGGTGTGACGTAATGTTTGATGGTTTCCAATCTTGCGCGAGGATGGCTGTGTCATCCGCGTAGATTGCCATCGTTGTGTTGTGTGTGGTTGGGAGATCGTTTATGTAGAGGTTAAACAGTAGGGGCCCTAGGATGCTTCCCTGGGGTACTCCCGCGTGTATACCGTGTCGTGTTGATTGTTTTCCCTGCACGTCAGGGTTGAAACTCTGTGAGGTATGAGTGTATTAGACGCACCAGCTCGTCGGGGAATCCAGCGTCGCTGAGTTTGCGGATGAGGCCGTTGTGCCATAGACGGTCGAAAGCCTTTTCGATGTCCAGGAACACCGCCCCTGTTGCTTTGTTGAGATGCGTCAGGACGTTAACGACAATGGGGGATGGAGCACCATCATGTGTCAGCCATATAACCCTTCGAATCATCAATGGCACTTCTTCCAGCTGGGGAGGCAAAGTCACCTGCAAGAAACGCTGACAGTTTCGGCTTGTTAAGAGACATGGAAGGAATCCTAGTTCCAAAATGCGATCGCCAATTATCCCGGCCCACATATTCCGGCTGCACCGATTCTGATGACTCGCTGTCACCACACCATGGGGATTCTGCATACTACCCCAGAGATGACTGTTATGAAAGCTGAAGATACCACTCGCGTAAAGGTGGCCTCACCCGTGAATAGGATGGATGACACAAATCCAGGAATCGTTGTTAGCTCATGAAGAAACCACTGACAAAACTGCTCTCGATGTGGAAAATCTGTCGCCAGTAACAATTGTCATGGAGAGTGTTCCACGCGGTCACCGGTCTTACCCTATAGTGGCGGGCCAATTGCCTGATACGGAAACGATGGTTGCCTTCCACAGTGTTAATCACATTTTCCTCCAAGTTTGGTGCCCGTACATTTCCGGCACGTCCTGCATGATTTCCTGAGATGACCCTGTCCCAGACAAACGGCGAAACATTGTTGCAAACATTGAATGCTGTGGTTGTTGTCGGCGGGGATAGGTCTCCTGAGCCGGCTGTTGTGTCCTAGCGGTTCTAGGCGCTTCAGTCTGGAACCGCGCGACCGCTACGGTCGCAGATTAGAATCCTGCCTCGGGCATGGATGTGTGTGATGTCCTCAGGTTAGATAGGTTTAAGTAGTTCTAAGTTCTAGGGGACTGATGACCTCAGATGTTAAGTCCCATAGTGCCCAGAGCCATTTGATCCGTTTTTTTGGGTCTCCTGATACAATCTTGCAGCCTGCCGCCCGCTGCCATTTGCCTTTCCGTAAGTAAACACCATGTCGAGAAGCTCTCGGTTCGAATACGGAACCATTGTGTACAATGTTTTATTACATCCACTACAAGGTGTGTCAGCAAGAGAAGTGAATTACTATGGCCGGACAGCACGCTAGGGCATGACGTATGAGGAGCAGTACCACCCTCTAGAAGGTAACCATGCGTACTTCCTGTCAGCTTGGTACAGCGGATATGAGGGCGCAGTGTTTCTTTAAAAAAATTATTTTGCATAAATGGTCTCTAGCATGGAAACCATGTATTTCTGGACATAAGTTCATTAGACCTTTCCTGTTCCGTATCCTCTCATCGATCGATCGATCCCTAGAGTTTATACAAGGTGGAATAAATAACCCTGTATAATGACTGTTCAGTTAGCATTGAATACTTTTGTGTTTATACATAGATTTATATAAGTACACACACACACACACACACACGCCAAATCTATATACAGGGCTATTACAAATGATTGAAGCGATTTCATAAATTCACTGTAGCTCCATTCATAGACATATGGTCACGACACACTACAGATACGTAGAAAAACTCATAAAGTTTTGTTCGGCTGAAGCCGCACTTCAGGTTTCTGCCTCGAGAGCGCAGTGAGACAAAATGGCAACAGAGGCCGAGAAAGCGTGTGTCGTACTTGAAATGCACTCACATCAGTCAGTCATAACAGTGCAACGACACTTCAGGACGAAGTTCAACAAAGATCCACCAACTGCTAACTTCATTCGGCGATGGTATGCGCAGTTTAAAGCTTCTGGATGCCTCTGTAAGGGGAAATCAACGGGTCGGCCTGCAGTGAGCGAAGAAACGGTTGAACGCGTGCGGGCAAGTTTCACGCGTAGCCCGCGGAAGTCGACGAATAAAGCAAGCAGGGAGCTAAACGTACCACAGCCGACGGTTTGGAAAATCTTACGGAAAAGGCTAAAGCAGAAGCTTTACCGTTTACAATTGCTACAAGCCCTGACACCCGATGACAAAGTCAAACGCTTTGAATTTTCGGCACGGTTGCAACAGCTCATGGAAGAGGATGCGTTCAGTGCGAAACTTGTTTTCAGTGATGAAGCAACATTTTTTCTTAATGGTGAAGTTAACAGACACAATGTGCGAATCTGGGCGGTAGAGAATCCTCACGCATTCGTGCAGCAAATTCGCAATTCACCAAAAGTTAACGTGTTTTGTGCAATCTCACGGTTTAAAGTTTACGGACCCTTTTTCGTCTGCGAAAAAAACGTTGCAGGACACGTGTATCTGGACATGCTGGAAAATTGGCTCATGCCACAACTGGAGACCGACAGCGCCGACTTCATCTTTCAACAGGATGGTGCTCCACCGCACTTCCATCATGATGTTCGGCATTTCTTAAACAGGAGATTGGAAAACCGATGGATCGGTCGTGGTGGAGATCATGATCAGCAATTCATGTCATGGCCTCCACGCTCTCCCGTCTTAACCCCATGCGATTTCTTTCTGTGGGGTTATGTGAAAGATTCAGTGTTTAAACCTCCTCTACCAAGAAACGTGCCAGAACTGCGAGCTCGCATCAACGATGCTTTCGAACTCATTGATGGGGACATGCTGCGCCGAGTGTGGGAGGAACTTGATTATCGGCTTGATGTCTGCCGAATCACTAAAGGGGCACATATCGAACATTTGTGAATGCCTAAAAAAACTTTTTGAGTTTTTGTATGTGTGTGCAAAGCATTGTGAAAATATCTCAAATAATAAAGTTATTGTAGAGCTGTGAAATCGCTTCAATCATTTGTAATAACCCTGTATGTGTACACTGCGTCAACTAATTTTCGTCGTACACCCTCCAAAGTCTCACAAAACGCAGCTTCGTTAAAGGCCATCTGATCCCGATAATCGGTCATTTCGTCTTTAAATGCTACTTCACAGCTGCAAGATCGTGTACTCTTCTTCCGTGCTAGCCTTACACTCCAGCACGATTCAAGAGACAACGAGTCGACGAGTATAAAGCGGCCGCAACGCCACAGTTCTCCGACTCGTCATGCTCGCTGAACTACAGCGGGAGCGAAGGAAGCCCTTCAGCATTGATGTAACAGCGGCGTGTTGATTTGTTAAAGAATGTAACCCGCAGCATAAGACTCGTACCCTCGCCGTTTCTGAGTTCTGCTAGGGACCGATGATGCAAGCAAATTACAAAGTTAATACCGTCTGTAAAAGAACTAGAACCACGTTTCCACAAACGGTATTGGAATGTTTGCATGACAAACCAAAACGATATAGTGAAATCGGTTTATTGGAATAAGAGTATTCTGTGAATAACCATAAATTGTTTCATCCTTAAAAAAGTTAACTCACACAATCCCACAACATT
Source organism: Schistocerca nitens (assembly GCF_023898315.1). NCBI lineage: Eukaryota > Metazoa > Arthropoda > Insecta > Orthoptera > Acrididae > Schistocerca > Schistocerca nitens. Next base: position 222,531,091 of record NC_064615.1, on the reverse strand, counting down.
CCAACAAATTTTATTGATTTTGTCTGTAACCTTCAGACAAATAAGATGTAGGAAAAAAGTAAAAGTAATTTATGGAGGCTTGGCACACTTTCAAGTGGAGTTAAGAGACACGGACGGCTGTGCACAGGCTGAGATCGGTTACACTGCAGTGATGTTTACATCAGCCGATGTGACTAGTTCGGCGACAACGGGAAAAGTATCAGTAGCGGAGTTAAAGTATGTGCTGTACCTGATCCTGAGCCACAGAAAACTGCGTCTCCTAGAATAGTAGAGTATAGAAGCATATAGAAGCAAGGCAAGGCAAATGATTGATTAACCGCCCCCCCCCCCAAAAGTGCACTCTGGTCCCTTTAGATTACACTAAATGGTGTAGAACTGGCGAACATGCAATCCTGCACCACTGACTTTAAGTCACGGCAGTGAAGAGGTGTGTATGTTGTATCAATACGTGTATGTAGGCGATCGATTCGGCCGCCTCCTAGAATTGGTACGCAGGGAGATGAGTTTGTTTGTGCATATGAACGCTGGCGCACGTGCAGGGGCCATCAACAAAGGGCCAGATGTGGATAAATCCCAGCAAGGGGATAGCGGTCGCTCACTTAGAAGAAGAGACGATGCACCAGCAATGGCGGACTGTCAGACAAGCTGCAAGACGGCCTCTTGCAACTCTTAGAAATTCGACTCACAGTTACACAATAAAGCAAATCTGAATGCATCTACGATGTCAGATAAATGAGGTGCACCCAGTGACATAACGATATTTCCAGCAGCATTAAAACTTCAGAAGTTAATATTTACAGTAAATAAACATTTTCGCCATGAACCTTTTAAATGATTCACACGATTTCAAAAAACGATATCTCAGATGATAGCATTGCGCTGTAGTTATCATCTCTGAAAGTCTCTCATCTGCGTCTATTTCATTTATTCACTTTTGATGTCTTTTATATATTTTTTGCTATGTAAATGTCTACCAGAACACCGTATTCAACAAAATAGCACAGCAAATAAATGCAGGATGACTACCTCATACCTTGTCATAATTGTGTAGTTATTTATTTAATAGTTTACTATTTTGCCAGTAACTTTGTTTAAATGTTGACTAAAAGTGCTATTAAAATCTGACGTAATTTAGAAGTGGGCAATTACAGGTGTTAGCTGACACCACCATTGCACAGAGGACCAAAGGCGCTTCTACGAAGCAGACGTAAAGAAATGTTTAAACAATATTTAACGACCATTTTTTGTCATTTAATATGAGCGTATTGATACAAGAATGCTGGCTTACTTATTTCTGAACGGTTATTTATATTTGTTGTAAATTATCTGAGAGTGACCGAATGTTCATAACATTTCTTTATTTAATCCTCGAGCGGGCGCGCCGATTTTCTTAACATGAGAGAGCGCGTTGCGTACTTTATACACATGTGAAGGGTAGCTGTATGATGAATGATCAATATCACAGTTTAATCTTAGTTGAATTGAACGACAATAAAAGAATAAAAGAGCTAAATCATTGTTTAATTAAACAATAATAAAATAAACTTTCGTTGTATCACTCTGTTGCCGTGTTCGAATATTAGCACACAGAAATAACTCACTCGGAGCATTAGACAGAGTAGTTGATCAGATATCTACCAAAAATTTATTCGATTCTGATTATCTCGTTGGCAGTTGCCTCATTAGGAGTTTGTGCTGCCAGCTCGGAATATGGATAATTTTATTGCAGGCATTGTAAATTTCTTCTCACTTGCCTCGCAGAACTGGCAGCGGTGGCCGAGCGGTTCTAGGTCCTTCAGTCCGGAACCGCGCTGCTGCTACAGTCGCAGGTTCGAATCCTGCCTCGGGCATGGATGTGTGTGATGTCCTTAGGTTAGTTAGGTTTACGTAGTTCTAAGTTCTAGGGGACTGATGACCTCAGATGTTAAGCCCCATAGTGCTCAGACCCATTTGAACCATTTTTTTTTTGCCTCGCAGTTTGTTTTATCTTACTGCTACTTACTTGGGCGTATAACAACACAGCTTATCACTGTGTTAGCTGTAGCAATAATGAAGGAACAGAAGCCGGCTCACAATTGCAAAACAACAATGGAGTGGAACAAAACAATGTTATTTGCGGTTGGCTCACTTTATACATAGGCGTGCCGGCTCGAGCGTTAAATATTGTTATAATATACTAGTTTAGTGCAAAAAGTGGTAAATTTTAGTGAAATCAAGTCTGTAGAAGTTAAGATTGATGTATGATTGGCGGGAATGGCCTTCAGCCAATGGAGAAACAGGCAGTGGCTTAACAGTGCTAGATTCAAGTGGAGAGATACTTCATTTCGGGTGGTACGCACAAGGATGCGATTCTGGACACTTTTATTTTCGTTCTTGAAGAAGGCAGACCTGCCTGTGCTGTAGTGAGATATTCGATCGTATAGGTAAATGATTATGGGCAGTGAATGGCCGTATGAGACTACTGTGAGATACTTATAAGTTTGTTCCGGAAGAAGGCAGACATGCCTCGGGCAACATAAGTGCAGGCGTTTGACTGTGGCCACTGAACAGCCGTTAGAGTAATCTAACTTTTTCCAATTGCATTACGGAAATGAGAACAGACAAGATATAAGTCTCTACTTGTTAATTCATGTGTGTTAATTTGTAAATCATCATATTGGATATAGCATAACCTCCGGTAAAAAAAAGAGTATAAATCAGTCGTCGATATTCAGCTCTTAGAATCGCAATTATTATTATCTTTGTCCCTTTGTACGAAAAGAATGAGCACATTTTTTTGTTTCATTATCTTATCGATTCTGATGTTCTAGCTGGCGGACACTAATTGGTTCAAATGGCTGTGAGCACTATAGGACTTAACAGCTGAGGTCATCAGTCTCCTAGAACTTAGAACTACTAACCCAAGGACATCACAAACATCCATGCTCAAGGCAGGATTCGAACCTGCGACCGTAGCGGCGGCGCGGTTCCAGACTGACGTGCCTAGAACCGCTCGGCCACACCGGCCAGCGCGGACACTAATTGTTCACGGTCTGTAACTGATACAATTATCTGTGTTAGTAATAGAATTTTGTTGAATATATATGAAATTAATAATTGTAATATGTGTTTTGTCAGTAGTGAGTACCTATCCTACATATGATTCAGTATGTAATAATTAAATGTCGCCCTGGACATTTTGTGTAGCGACGACATTGATGACAAAAATTATATAAGTTCTTTTAACAGTAATTTAATGCTAAAAGTATTAAAAAGAATATTCTCAATAAACTGAAAACGGCGTCTTGTAATATTTTCCATTTCATATTAGGCCAGAGGTACAGTTTTTCATTAATAGTAACATCTACAAACGCTCACGCTGCCATTGCACATGGGCAGCTATCCTGGAGTATCCAGCCTCACAGAACAAATAAGTAAGCACTGTTTAAATGGATTATCGCGTAATATTAAAGAAATATTTTTAATCCATCGTAAGACGGATGTCTGCACCTTGGGTTTCGTATGATGTTTCTGGCGATAGCGCCCTGAGAAAAATTGGCCTTGGCTTTTAACAAACATAAAAGAGTACTTTCAAAACCATTTCATACAATAGGAATAACGGCACAGTTTTCGTTGTATGAAGCAGTATTCAGTTTAATTCATTAAAAAAAATGACGTGATATGGACTCTGTATTATTTTGAGCTGGACAGTGTTTCGAATATTGTGATAACGAAATGGACTAATTTTTTACACGTCTTGGATGAATATTTAGCTTGGGGATTCTGCTACTATTCTCGTAACGTTCTCGACGCAACTTTGACCATTTTATAAGAGTATATCTATCTATATTATACTTGGTTATCCTTCCGTTTACTTGAGCTTTACTTTATTGAATAAACATAATTCAACGTAACTCTCTGTCTTCTAGACGTTAGAATAGAACAGTTTTTATTAAATTATTCATTTATATTTCATTTTATATTTGTGTGTATTTATTAATTCACAATTACAGCCTATGCATAGACAGTTTGTCTGCAGGGTCACAGCTACAGATTATTACTTATAGATAGTTAGCTGCTGAGCATGTAAGCAGACGGTAACAGCTCGACACTATGATTAATCGGCTGTTCATTTATAAAAAGAGCCGTGCATAGCCCAGTTACCTAAGAAGCGAGCACCATCTGATAAAGTCGCAACTTGTTTGTTCGTGTAGAATGCTGTTCAGAGAGCAACTACACAGCAGGAAACCGATAGGTAACGCCGCAATGTTCCAATAAGTTTTATGGAATCAGCGAAGTTCTATGGGCCAATATGGAGACGTGACACAGGGCAGAAACGAGCTGCTGTGTTTGAATGCGCGCACAACCAGACAGTGAATTGTAGTTGCCCGATCTGTTGGTATATCAACGCGGACTGTCCAACTTATCCACAATGTGTGGTGTAGTACTCGCGGGAAAGTTAGTCCCAGAGAGAGCCTAGCCAACAGGGATAAGGGACGAGTGTCACGCCTTGACGCTGACAATCGCTTTCAGACCCGACACGTGCTGTCATTGAAAGCAGATCCATGTTAGCCAGTGTCCGTGGGAACACTGCGAAGACAACTGCAAGAAACAGACATTTGGAGTCGAGCACCTTAGAAAAGGTCATTGTCCACAACAACACGTGAGACTAGACCTCTTCATTGAGAGGAAAACTCGACAGTAGCTGACTGAGGGCGTGTAGTGTGCTCCAACTCTTTTCAAATGAAGCGAGGCTTCTAGTGCACCGACGGCGCAATGAGGTGTTCAGACCGCAGAGTTTACGGGGAGCAGTTCAGGCAGGAGAGTTCTATGTGAGATTTTGGGGATTTCTGGGACCATGATTTGGGCCCACTCATTCATTTTACCTTTAATCACGATCCAGCATGTTTACTTGAACATTCTCGGCGACGACGTCCTGCTCATTCCTGTACACTTTAAAGGTAAGTATGTCTTACAAGATAATAGCCGTATGCACAGTGCTGCATGCGCTTGGTTTGATGAACTCTCAGTTACCCTGTCATACCCCGAATATGCCGATAATTCACCTCATATTAATCCCGCAGAAAAGATCTGGCACTATTTGGAACAACCGGTGAAACGTAGCAGTCAAAATCTCCACAGTATGGTACTTCTGTGGGACCCAGTCATCAACGAGCAGGTTGTACTAAGCGTGGCATACCTGAAGAAACTTGTGGGCCTTCTTAGAGGCGTTGTTATCTGCTATTAGCGTGATGTTTGGTGGGAGTGACTAAGTCTTGTCTGGTATGCTTATAAACTATTTAGTTACTTGTTTTGTACGATATTTATCGAAATGGTCCTAACATTTATGAAGAGCGGTTCTCCACAGCTGTGATACATTGCGGGACTGACATGCTGACTAACACTTTCATTTATTGAATTAAACAACATTATTTGCTACTGCTTTCAATCTGTGTGACAATCATCAAGTACAAGAAATTTAAAAAAATGGCTCTGAGCACTATGGGACTTAACATCTGAGGTCATCAGTCCCCTAGCACTTAGAACTACTTACACCTAACTAACCTAATGACATCACACACACCCATGCCCGAAGCAGGATTCGAACCTGCGACCCTAGCGGTCGCGTGGTTCCACACTGACGCGCCTAGAACCGCTCGGCCACACCGGCCGGCAATAAATTAAAACTGACATAAGTCTGTCAGTAGTATATCATTATCACAAGCTGGATGTAATTCATTGGTAAGCTTTCCTGACTGTATGAGTAACGCACACATCCACATAGTCATGTGCCTATAGTACTCCGTTTACTTAAGTCACAAATATCAGTACATTCTACAGGGTGGTCCATTGATAGTGACCGAGCCAAATATCTCACGAAATAAGCATCAAACGAAAAAACTACAAAGAACGAAACTCGTCTAGCTTGAAACTTCCCCTTAGACAAATTAATGAATTACTGTGCTGATAAACCCCTTACGTTATTTGATTTTCAAACAGCTGAGCAGAATTGAACGTACTCAGACATTTCTCTCTTTACTTATTCTGATCAAACTAAACTGGCACACAATATTTTTGCGCAACACAATCTGACTTTTAATAATCCCTACAAAAGAATGGCCCTGATTAACAATAACCTATACTCTAGTACCTTCCGCCGCGGAAGTCGAACACGCGGCCGAACAAATGGACGTGGTCAGCCCATAGAGGGCTCCGCCTCCGCGGCGGCTATTCCGCGCAGCGGCTCTCGCGCAGCGAGGGCGCCACCGCTAAGCCACGTGCAGACAGCGGCCAATAGCCGCTCCCTTCGGTTTCGTATATAGGGACCCGCTCTGCCCTAGTCCAGCCCCTCCAAAACCCAGGCAATCATCATAGGCCGCACCACTCGCTCCTTTCGCCTCCATGATTTCTACCTCACCCTTTATGGTCGTCCCATCCAGCTCACCCACACCCTGAAATACCTTGGCCACACCCTCGACCGACACCTCACCTGGACCCCTCATCTCCAGACCGTCCAGCAGAAAGCCCATTCCCGCCTCTGCCTTCTGAAACTCCTGTCTGGCCGGACATGGGGATTGCATCCTTCTACCATCCTCCACACCTACAAATCCCTCATCCGTCCTATCCTCTGTTATGCCAGCGTTGCCTGGATTTCTGCCCCCACCTACTTTTACAAGGCCCTCCAAATCCTTGAACGCCATGCGCTCCGCCTTGCTTTCCGTATCCGCCTTCCTTCCCCCACACGGCTCCTGTATGAACTGATCCCCTTCCCCCGCCTCCTCCTGTTCCTTCAACATCTCCGCATCCTTTACATTGTCCGCAGGCTTGATCCCGTCCGCCCTCTGGTTTCCTCCTTCCTCTCCACCCCCTGCCCATTGCCGCGCCTCTATCGCTGTATCCCTCCCTCTCTCCACCTCCACACCCTCCATCTCCTTCATCAGGGCAATTTCCAACGCCTCCCCCTCCCGGATGACGAACTTCGCCGTGACATCTACCCTTCCTTCCAACTATAACCTGGCCTTGTTTCCCCCCCTCCCCAGGGCCCCCTTTTTCCTCTTCCCTCCTTCTCCCAGAGCGGATTTTCCTCCTTCCCCCCCCCCCCTGACACCCTGCGCCCAGTACTTGCCTCTTTCCTTCCCACATCCCTCCCTACCTGGCCCTCTTCAGCGCGCCCCCCGCTCATCTCCCCCATCTCTTCCCCTCCCTCCCTTCTTCCGGTCTCCCTCATCTCCTTGCGCCTGGCAGGTCCACTGTTTTGATCATCGTCAGTGTGCCACATCAGTGTTGTGTTTAGTGCTGTTTCTCCTGTGCGACAAGAGATGTGATTTTAATTGTGTACTCCCTCGAGGTTCGCCATCAGTGTTTGTTATGTGGTATGCCATCTCCATTTTACAGTCACCCCATTTTTTGTCTGTTGCCTTCCATGAGGTTCCCCCTTTTTTATATCTATGTTCACCATATTCTCTCCTTTGTTATTTTTAAATGTCTTCTATTGTTTGTTCTATGTCTGAAGAGCAGCGCATATGCTGCTGCCAGCCCATCCCGATGGGGAATTGAAATACAATAAAGAAAAAAAAAACTAGTCCAGCCAGTCTGGTACTCGCCCTGGATTTCGTTTCTATCTCGGCGGTACTGCGTTCTGGTCGTTGCTCGTTGTTGACATTTGCCTGGCTCTGGTTCCGAGTGGATTTACGTTTCGTGTTTGGTGTTGTGGTTTTCACAAGCCTCCGTTGTTTATCTCTTCCTTGTTGTGTCGCTCATAGTCGGTCGTGGTCGGTTGTTGTCAGTAGTCGTTGGTCTGTCGTCCGACTCGTCCTGTGTTTACCCGGTGGTGCGTGTTCCACCGCCGGCGGCTTCCCCGCCTGGCGGCTCCGATCCGCAGCCCAATAACAAAGACATCAAATGCATGCACTTATTGATACAATGTTGGTCAAAAGCTAAAATTTTCTCACAGTCCATAAAGACAGTCCTGATCGTTCATCACAGTAAAATTGCATTGTTTTTCTCAAAGTCTGAGCAGTAAAAGAAAATGCACACAGAAGTAGTGGATTTCCATGCAGTCTTGAAGAACTAGCGTTGTCCTTCCAACGGAAAGACAGTGCTGACCCTTGACATGCAGACAGGTAATGGTTCACAACAGAGCAAACCCACTGCAGGGTCAATCGAAGTTTTGAAGAATATTGGTAGGTAGGTCATCACAGAGCAGACCCACTGTAGTCCTGGTAGAGAGTATGATATTGGTGGGCCACCAGAGGTGCAGACCCACTGCAGTCCTTGTAGAAATAATGGTATTGGTGGGTCATCAAAGGTGCAGACCCACTGCAGTCCTTGTAGAGATAATGGTACTGGTGGGCCACCAGAGGTGCAGACCCACTGCAGTCCTTGTAGAGACGGCCAGCAGCCATCTGTAGCGACTGTGCAGCTGCACAATCACCATCGAAGAGTCTTGCGGATAATATAGCAAGTCTAAAAACCACCATTGGTGCACTCACAAAGATTTTGGAACTGTCCTTAGAACCAACAATGCTGTTAACCATTCCCTTGCTGAATTATCAACACACGTGCAAACACTAACAGTCCCAACTTCTCACATATTGTGCATATACTATGATCAACAGAAACGAGTGCAGTGAAATGTCTGCTTACAAGTTACTTAATTTGATGAACTGGTGTCAATTACAATTTTATAACATTAGAATACAATTACAAAGATACAGAAAACATTATTAAAACATAATGATACAGATAACATTTGTAATAATACGGGCTTTACAAAAGAACAGAAATAACATATACATCATTGTTACAGGAATTATGACATAAGTACATACATAAAAGGTCTAAATAACTTTCGAAACATCAACTTCACACGTGAGCATTAAAACAAAAAAGAATAAATAATGTCCAAACACCTTTACAAAGTAAATAACATATTATAAATGCAAATTATGTTTGAGGATAACAGTATTCCTCATCATAGTGAATGTAGCTGAGTATTGGAAAAATTCTGCAACATAAGACTTATCAGATAAACACATAAAGACAGGAAGAACACAAATACACAAGGTACACAGACACATAGTGGAATAACACAAAGGACAGGTCGGGGTTTGTTTTCAGTGTGACATTTGGGCATAGCTAGCAGATGAAAGATTTTGATAGAGAACAAACAATGTATTTACCTTAATAGTGTTCAAAAGTCATAATATTATATATCAGTTCATGACATCCAATCTTACAAATTTACTGTCTCTGATGGACACACGTCCAGATCATCTGCTTTCAAAACTCCGCCATCTCTCTCCCCACATCCACCACTGCTGGCGGCTCACCTCCAACTGCGCAATGCTACGCGCTGTTCACATCCAACTGCCCAACACTACAATAGCGAATATTTCAACAATGCCAAGCAGCCACAGACTCCACACAGGACAGTCAGTGATTTTCATACAGAGCGCTACGTGGCGTTACCAACATAAAAACCTAAACAGCCTACTTACACTGACAACGGGAGGGAGCGGGATTGGGGTTGGTGACTGGAAAGCGGACTGGATGGTGATGTACTGTACCTTCAGCTGCCACATATGTCACCTCTAAAGTCATTCACATTAGTGGCCCATCATTTAGGAGATATGTCCTCGGAAAGCTAGCTATATAATTTATATCAAATTCCACGTCTTTCACAGTAATACTTGTGCCTTCTGCGAAGAGGAAGTTTTTTGAGTGATTTGTCATGTTCACTGGCAGATCATTGACATACACATATGGAACAAAGGTTTTGCATCACATTTTTATTTCGAAATTCATAGCGCAGAAAACGAAAATTGGCCCTGAGTTGTGGGTAAATATTCATTTTCAATGTGTCCTGATCATCAAATCAAAAAGACAGAAATGTTTATAACAGAAAAATCGTCTGCTTTCCATGGGTGAACGCAGCGAATGGACATCAGATTTAACCTCTCTGACATTATTATAAAACTGCTTGAAAACTCACAAGATAGCACTTTATTGAGATCGTCTATCGGTATTAACCCTCTGAACTGATACAATATTTTCACAAATACATTCCTGAAATTACTGTACCTTACAGCGGTCAAGAACTTTGATGATTATTAAATTAATTGGCCTAAATGTGCGAACGGAAACCTCGTCTGTTCTGCAACCTGTTACTACTAAAATAATGATAAAACTGTCAAAAATCAAATTCCATTTCTTGCGATGTTCAATGCAAGACGGTATCTTATCACTTTGCATAAACGTACTTTTTCACTGCAAGCTCGCGATTTGGAATGCGAGTATATAAACACATTCATAAAGGTAAAAAAAATGAGGAAATAAACTTAACGACTGACAAGTGTTCACAAAGACTCCAAGTGTAACTGCGCTTTATTAAGCCATAACACCAATACACCCTTTCACAAATTTCTCACAAATAGATAAGTTAACAAAAATATTTCTCAATAACTCTCATGTATATAACTGCCTATCTTTTTCAACTACAAGACAAATCCATGTGCTTAATTAAAAGATTCCTACAGCAGACTTCAACCACAAGCAATCTTCTCACAATAGGAAACTACACAGTTACAAATATAAAAGAAAAGTGAATTACCTTAGAAGTTCTTATTTTTGTTTCATTAATACTTGCACAAAATCTTCAATGTTCCTCAAAAACTATTATTACAAAATCCCACTCAAATAATACTGCCTTCAATACACAGCTAGTCAGCTTCCATTATTTTCAAACCAAGTACATAGCCTCATTGTCTGACACACGCTACTTGCTACTCCCTTCAAAACAAGTATTCTCTCTGACCGAGATCTGTGGGCTCAAGAACAGACTTACAAAGAATATCGTTATATCGATAGTACTGAAGTTGAGTACATTTATCAAATTCACAAATTCATTCACATTTATGTGTAAAATTTCTCGAAAATTGTAATGATAAATAAGACAGCCTCCTTTCATCACCCATCCCCTATTAAACAAGAATTTTGCGAGTGGTTTCTGCTGATACAATAGCAGGAAAGACTCAAAAAATTCTCCAGACAGAACAATTACGAAAGCACGGTTCCAAATGTCGGGTGGCTGACGATGTACAGGTACAAAGTGATATTAATACGGTACATAAGTTGAAATGCATGAAACAGTGCACGCATACATATAAACAGGTGTGCATACCTGTCCGTACTAAGTCATTTTACGTATTTGTCACGGTACAGTAGACACAGCATAACAAGATTTGATAGAACAGTAATCTAGTTCATAAATACACACAATTTTACAATAAGATACAAAGCATTACAAAGTAATTACAATTACTTGCACAAATGTTTAGAATTGACCTGAAGGATAGGTAAGAATTCCCATCAATTCAGATAAAGTAGAAAGTAGAAAAAGTAGAAAGGTACACACATTTCATGCCTCATGATACGAAACTTTGCAAAGCAGTTGTAATTGTCTATCCTAATATTTAAGATAATATTATCAAGACAAGTGAATGTTCTTGTCAGTTTAAATAAAGCAATTACTTTTGAATACATTATGGGCACAGCAGTGATCAATGTCTTATAAATAATTACTATTAAAAACAGTCTTGATCACGATTTATTTAACAAGGTGACCGGTTTCAACCACTACTGTGGTCATCTTCAGACCATTGAGTAGGAACCTCTTTCTGTAGTAGTGATTCTTCAACAGAACGAGGTTCCTACTCAATGGTCTGAAGATGACCACAGTAGTGGTTGAAACCGGTCACCTTGTTAAATAAATCGTGATCAAGACTGTTTTTAATAGTAATTAAATAAAGCAAGATAGATACTCAGATTTACAGTATGGTTCCAAAATGTGTCCAAATGTCTATTCAAATTTTTTGAGAAAACCTGTGACGACAACGTCTTACATTGGGAGAAAAATATCACAGGAAAATGTCACACACATCACTGTTTTGCTGCACACACTCTTATCACAGTTGCATCAGCATGGTAGAATGAGCACAGTCATGAGGCAGACCTAGGGAGCATACAGTTTGACTTAAGGTTCTCCACTGAGAATCAACAGGGCTCGAAATAAGTACATTATCCAGGGAGCATGAAGTGTCTTGTTACAACCTCCACTGACAACCCAAAATCTGAATAGCTACAGTCATCACTGTAGGATTGACATAATGAGCGTGTTTCCAATGGTCCATCGTCCATGAGCTGAGACATGATGTGTCGCTCAACATAGTGTCAAAGAAAACTGCATGAAGCCATCCAGTTAATCTGTCTGATACGGCCTGCTAAATCTGCAGGACAGGATAGGTAGTTTAAATTGTGGAAAGAGGCCAAAATAAGGGGCTGTCAGTTACACTCGAGCATACAACTTTATTTATTGTTCAAACATTACAAGAGCCCAAAGAAAATGTTTTTTAAACACACAGCTATAATCTTTGGGACTTAATTACCGGCTGAAAGCCACTTTAATTTAAAAATGGCTGAAGGTCAATAACTTAAAACGCAAGCATAATCAGAAATTTAAAAAAGCAGCCTTCTCTTACAACAGTTCTTTATTTAGGCTGAAGGCCCATAGAACCTGAGATTTTCAGAGTAAACAATTTGAATTCAAAATCGGCTGAAAGCCCAACACATAAGGCTAAACAACATTAAATTAAAAGAAAAACAAAGGCCTTACGTGAAACAGTTCTTAATTAGGCAAATTCAAACAAAACAGAAATTTAAAAGGCAAAGCCTTATCTTAAAACTGTTCTTTAGTTAGGCTCAAGGCCCGAAGAATCAGACACTTCAAGAGCAAACAAGTTAAATTCAAATTGGCTGAAGGCCTAACACTTAAAACTCCATAACATTAATTTTTTTTAAAAATACCAAAGGCCTTGCATGAAACAATTCTTTAATTTAGGCTAAAGGCCTTAAGAGCAAAACAACTCAAACGCAAACTCGGCTGAAGGCCCAACACTTAAAATTCAACAACATTAAAATTTTTAAAATGCCAAAGGCCTTACGTGAAACAGTTCTTTGAACTAGTCTGATGCCCTTAAGAGCAATATAACTCAGACTCAAAATCGGCTACAGGCCCATCACTTAAAATTCAACAACATTAAAACCTTTAAAATGCCAAAGGTCTTACGTGAAACAGTTCTTTAAATTAGACTGAAGGACTAAAGAATCTTACGCCTTAAGGGCAAAACAACCTTAATTTTAAAAAATCGGCTAGAAGCTATGCAAGTACAAACAACAAGAACAAATAAAAGAGGCAGTACATCCACTGGCGCTCAGATGTTCGAGGGTTGGCCTGTAATTCAAACACTAACGCTCGCTTAGGTGAGACAGGCAGTCAGGCCAACCATTCACGATCCGACGGCAATCCAACCGACCGACAGTCAATGGACCCACCAACAGGGTAACTTCCACCTCACCCGACCAGGGCACAACAGCGAGTTCAACGGAACAATGTAGAAGATATTGGCGCCCACAACCAGTCATACATGGAACTGTCAAATTAGACTCTGTGATGGACAGCAACAACACGATGAGGAAACTACACTGCCTGAAATTTACGTCAACGCCCAGGACAGGTAACTGGAACATTGACGGTCACAAGGCAGAAGATTCCACTCGTGCACTTCAGTTCAAATAACCAAATACAGTGAAACTCCACCGGAGGGTGGCTAGAACTTTCCAACTTGAAAACCATGTTGTTGCTCGCTGGAATATCTCAACAGCTGACAACGAACTCCAAACGACACAATGTGAACAGTTTTGACTTGCTGGTAGATTAAATAAAAACTCAACTTCCGTGTCCAGGGTCGGTGAGCCATGGACCTCGTAGCAATGGGAACAGCCCCACCCACTCCGTCACCACGTAGAGACCGCCAGCGCCCCCGACCAAACTATGTCCCGCTGAGAATTCCTCGGTGCTCCACGCCAACCAACCGACTGCCCAGCCCTGGAAACGGTGAAAGGACCAAATATACGTCGGTCGATGAGACGACCAACCGAACGATCACCGAACGGCCATCCCAGTCCAATCTGTCTCCGTTGGACAGTTGATGTGTGCCGCCAGCGGTCGACGAGCACTGGCTGTCGGCGCTTCACCGGCGCTCCGTCCCCGACTTCACTGCTGCTGCGTCCCGACTGCACTGCTGGTCCGTCTCCAACTGACTCCGAGACACACGACGACCCGGAAATACAGTACTATCAGTCGCTCCAGAGATGGTACGACAGTGCACTTACCGATACGCGCTGCTGCTGCCATTCACGGGCAAGTAAGGCAGGAAGTTAGTGACGCCAGTAAATGGAATAAGAAAACGAGGCAGCAGTACCGTAATAAAAACTAACAAACAATAAATGGGATAAACACGAGCCGTGCACTGCTCACTGTCCATTACCGCTTTGTGCATGTATGTTAACCAAGATTACCTCCAAAGTATGTCCAGAATACATGAAACGAATTTACAAAGGAATTAGATAATTAGTTACATCCATCTTAATCCATAATGGACTGACCTGAAAACATATAATTGCATGCACATGTCCGCTATTCAAAATCCTTATCTAATATATACAATAGCAATGATTATCATAACCTGGGTATCACATGTATTGTATATAAGACCTGTCAGTAAAATTCTGATGTTATTTTAACCACATTGCTTAAACAACCATATAGTTGATCATCATTTTGATATCAATTGTCAATATTAAGTATTCAGCTCTACTCTTAAAGTACATCACATGAATGAAAAGACTAGGACCCAGTGTCTTAAGTAACATATATTTATCTATCTGGCCAGAATGTTAACTACGGCATGTCTCATGTACAATAACATTAAGAATAAGTATGGTGACAACAAAATTAGCAAGTTATTGTATACAAATTCGTAGAATAAAAAAAACCTTATTAGAGTACAGTTATTGTCAGTCATGCACTGGTCAACCGCTTATGATGTTGGAGCAAAATTCTTAGGTGTAACATCATTTTAGCATTTATCAGATTCAGTGGTATCATATGACCACAAAACCTTTGTCTTTCCTAGTTACAGAACAGTGACTTGTTAATTATATTTTCATTAACAAGCTGCAAGTTCCTGAAAATTGTAAGTTCAGGTGCCATACACAAAGTAGTTCTGTTATCTGTTGAATGAATTCCTCACAAAAACTCACATACAGAGCACAGTTCTGAAAGAAAATGTTCTTGTTAAATGTATTTTGGTTCTTGTTTCCTATGCTACCCAGTGTACATGGGTAGCATTACTGAGACAAAAATCTTACCTCACCCTCACTGGCTACGTGAAATGATAATCCATCAAAACATCCACATACATCATCAGTAATGAAAAACATCATCATCTGCTCCTCAGTGGCTTCCTGAAATACTTAACTCTTAGAAACATCTCTTCACCTAGAAACACTTCATAATTAAATACATATTATTCCTTTATTTTTGCTCAGAATAATTACTATTTACATTATTGCATAATATTAACATATTTCATTGCGAAAATACAGCTGATTCACAAACAAACCATTTCTTATCTTTTGGAGTGAGTATTCTTTTTTAAAAATGTTACACTTTAACCTTTCTTTATCATTCTTTACACTGTGTGCAGTTTCTCACAATATACATATTCAGCAAGAATATGCAGTTAATATCTCTGTACCACCAGTAGTCTGTAGCTGAGGAATGTTAGCTCCATTCAGCTATTTTCAAATATCTCAAAACTGGCATCAATACAGTAGGCTTCTGAAACATTATTCATAAATTACCAAAAGTTCACAGCAAATTACGTTTATCAACATATGGGAAAATAAATTCTTGTAGTGGAAGGCCAACTTAATTAGTAGAATATGAGAGAGGCATTTACACTTACTACCTAAATAGAGTAATAAAGAAATCGAGTGCACCATGAATTAAAAGAAGGAATAGTAACACCCAATTCGAAGAGGCATCAGCCACCAGCTGATTTACTCATCATAGAGAGGTGGGTCCTCTACCTGCTTTACTCATTAAATAGCTAGCGATTTACGAGGGTGAGTCAAACGAAAACCTTAAATATTTTTTTAAATATTATTTATTGAGCAGAAGTGGTACAAAGCTGTATCACCTTTCAACATAATCTCCCCCACGCTCAATGCAAGTCCTTCAGCGCTTACGAAGTGCATAAATTCCTTTAGAGAAAAATTCTTTTGGTAGTCCGCGCAACCACTCATGCACCGCGTGGCGTACCTCATCATCAGAACGAAACTCCTTTCCTCCCATCGCGTCTTTGAGTGGTCCAAACATATGGAAATCACTTGGGGCAAGGTCTGGTGAGTATGGTGGATGAGGAAGACACTCAAAATGCAGGTCTGTGATTGTTGCAACTGTTGTACGGGCAGTGTGGGGCCTTGCATTGCCATGTTGCAAAACAACACATGCTGACAGCAATCAACGTCGCTTTCATTTGATTGCAGGCAGCAGATGATTTTTTAGGAGATATGTGTATGATGCACTGGTGACAGTGGTCCCTCTAGGTATGTAATGTTCCAAAATGACGTCTTTTACGTCCCAAAAGAAAGTCAGCAGAACCTTCCCTGCAGATGTTTCTGTTCGAAACTTCCTTGGTTTTGGTGATGAGGAATGGCACCATTCCTTGCTGGCTCTCTTCGTTTCTGGTTGATGGAAGTGAACCCAGGTTTCGTCCCCAGTAACGATTCTTGCAAGGAAGCCATCACCCCATCGTTCAAAGCGCCGAAGAAGTTCTTCACAAGCATCAACACGTCGTTCTCTCATTTCAGGAGTCAGCTGCCATGGCACCCATCTTGCTGACACTTCGTGAAACTGTGAGAGGTGGCATGAGCCCCCTCTCATATTTCTATCTTACGACTCTCCTCTCTATTTGCATGCAGTGGAGGGCTGCTATTCCTTCACACGCGGACTTCCCACGCAGCGTCTCTCGTCACCCGGGTGGTCCGGTGACAGGCGGGTTAAGCCGACGTGTGTGAGGCAGTCGAGTGAATGCTTTGCAGACGCCGACATTGTCAAGAGACACGCCCGCTGGGGTGTGAAGTAGCGGCTGGGCTAGAGGTTCCATTACTTCGGAGAAACTTAGCGAAAACACTTTCTGGCGGGCTACCAGCGAGGCGTGGGAATGACTTGTGTACCCTGGCAGTTGCGGCGGGAAAATTCCCGCACTTTCTGCAAAATAGTAACGGTGATTGGTTTGCTCAGGGCATAGCGCCGTGACGTAGCAAAATCAGCACAGAAATTGGCGCCAAGAATCTCCATTGGTGGAATGGTAGTGCTCCGGCAATGGAGTGGAATTTCCGCCGGTTTTCGAGTTGCTGATTGGAACGTTTAACCTCGGCCACTGTCGTGGGGGCGGAAATGTTCTGTGTTCGGCCTGTACGGGTGCTCTTGTGGGAAGTCGGCAGTCGCCTTTCGGTCGAGGACGTCGAAGCAACCAGCCCTCGCCTGCGGTACGCCAGATCGTGTTCTGGGAGATAAGAAGACCGTTTGGTAATGTACGTCCGCAGCACCGGCAGATAGGGATTTTCCTAGGTGACAATCAGAGCTCAGCAGAGCGCGCCTGTTCATCCTTTTCTAACTTTGTTCTGTTTCGAGTAGCAGCAATTACTGTTGGGTTAGCTGTGTGTCTCTCTTGAGATTTGAGTGGAAAGGAATTGGCTCCACATACCACCTCGTCTTAAACCTCACGATCTAGTTTAGGGACAACTTCACCTTTACAGTGTTTGTATGAATCTCCAAATTTGAGCCAATTTGATGTATTATATTTCCTGTGTTTCTTTTACTATTCAGTGTTTAGTCTTAATAAATCCTATTGTTATTTTGGACAGAACTTTCATTCTGTTAATCGATAGAGCAACCCTATCATTCCTCACTATGCTAATGAAACCTTTGTTTATTTAACTTATTTATCAAATTAAATTATTGCAGGTGCCAAACTCTCTTCTACTCCACTGGCAGGGTTGATTAGAGTCAGTTCGCGTATTTTTCTTATCCTTGTGCAACAGCAAAAGTCGGAGTTAGAATAGGGGGGGCTTAGAGCATGATTGACATATGTGGATTCTAATAGAATTTAGTGTAAACACACTGCTAGCCCCGGCACCTCGCATAATATGGCGACACTGCCAGGATCTTTCCTGAGAATCACTGATTAACAAACAGTATTCTTAGTACGAACATTCAAATTTTTTTCTCTAATTTTTTTTATTGATTAATACCCAAGTTTTTTTCTGGTAGTTCCGCGTTTAGTTTTAAGTAGCGGCGCATGATTACAGTTTTTGTTTTCAGTGTATATATTTTTTTTGTTCATTGTTTTTTTGTGTTTCGTTGATGTGGTGTCCGTACCACATCGCACTTTGTCGGATTTGTGTGCGGTTTCTGTACCACATCAAATTGTGTTTGTGATTACAGCGTTGGAACAGCGTTGTTGAAATTTTATGTCTATGTGTAAAAATATATGGAGTAGATTAATTTAATTGTGCATTCTAGATAAATTTGTTTTTCATGAATGATAACGAGAAGTAAGGCACGACTATTATCGATCGAAGCTAAAACAAAAGAGGATAGAATAATGGATAAGGGGCAGTTTACTGACGGGGATAGGTTCAGAGATGAGATGGGCACATTTTTAGCAGGACAGGACGGCAGGTTCATTGATGAGGAAGGTGATTTGGACGCGATCTTAGAGCAGCGTCGCGGCCGTGGTTATGATAGTGAGGTAGAGGATGAAACAGAGACAGTCACACAGGTCGAGACGGTAGCAGAAGTTTATAATCAAACGAACGAGAGCAGACAGGGGCCAGCTCGGCCACGTCAGAGCTCTAGCGCCCAGGTGTCCAGAGTTACATCACCCATGTGTGACGAGGATCAAATGGATGACATTAACCCAATACTGAGCTTCCTACGATCAATGAAAGAAGAAGCTGACGAACAGCGTAAGAAGGAGAAAGAAGAAGCTGACGAACAACGCAAGAAGGAGGAAGAAGAAGCTGACGAACAGCGTAAGAAGGACACTCAGGCAATAATTTCGCATATAGGGAAAATTCGTGGGGAATTACTAACAATAAAGAAAGAATGTGGAGAAGCCAAACAAATGTCATTGGTAGCACAAAAAGTAGCAGGCCTAGCCAAAACGGCAACAACAGGGGCAATGAAAATCGCAAAAGTAACTTCTCAACTCGCAGGTCGCTTGCGACGTACAACACAATCCCACTCAAAATCCCTAGCATTCTTAAAGACTCAAGGTAATATCGTGGTTACGAACATCACGAAACGAATGAAAGAAGTAGAGAGTCGGATAGCAACACTAGAGCGAAACGGGCACACGAGCACTGCGCGTTCGGATACCAATGATGTAGTACACAGAATTGTATCTCCGAGGAAAAGCCCGCCGTGCTCTAGCCCAGTGACAGAGTGCGGAACTAACAATGCACACGCAGAAACACCTAGTAATAGCTCCAATAATTGTAGCCCACTTAGGAGAGTGAATTCTGAGTGCCACTGCCACTGTGATAGAGAGGTAGCACATCACAGTTATCAGCAAGATAGATCAGGACACTCAGCAGACGTGCAAGTATCGGAAACGAGTGACAACACCAGTGCGAGGATCGGACAGGATTTTGATCACAATCACTTCCTGTCGATACTAAAATTCCAAAAGTTCAGAGATAATGGAGGGTCGATGCATCCCAAGAGCTGGGTGATGCAGTTTACAAATTCATTACCGTCATCATGGCCAACCCTGGCAAAATTAGAATTCATGTGTGGACACATCGAAGGCCAAGCCGCGGAAAAGATGCGGGGTGTGGCAGCGACGTGTCAGACTTATCAGGAATTTGTTGATGCGTTCCTGGGGATCTACTGGTCAAAGGAAACGCAAGACAGGATTAAAGACGAAATAATATTTTGTCCTGAACTGGAAGTGTCCGGGCATAAGAGCGCAACCAAATTTTTTGATGATTTACTCAAGAAGAATCAGTTTTTAGATAGTCCATATAGCAAGGGAGAAATCATCAAATTTTGTTTTTCCAAACTGCCTGTTAGGTATCAACAGACACTTGTCGGCAAGTGTGGATCTGACATCGAAGCATTCAAGAGTCTATTGCGCGAACTCGAAGTAGTCTTCGATAAACAAGACGCAAAGGACAGGAAGAAGGCGCAAAATAACAAATACCACGGGCCAGCAAGGGCAGACGACAACAGATCGCATAATCGCGCTCGTCAGTTAGGAAACCAGGGTTACGGAAATCAAGGTTACGCAATTCAAGATTATGGAAACCAGAGACACGGAAACCAGGACGTCAGGGAACAGGGTCAATCTAGACAAGGAATCTGGGACAGGAGGAATAACGAACGGCAAAGCGACCGTAACTGGAGAGAGCGAAATCAAGGACCACAGGAGAACCAGGAGATTGAAATTAGACCTGCAAATCCTAAGGCACGTCAGAGGAGGGGGAGTCTAACAAGGGATTGGCGCTAGTCCATAGGATTCCACCACATCTCTCACACAAAGAAGTTCGTGGAATAATAGTAGTTTAAGTGGTGTACATAGTAGAATAGGCAAATATATGAACCTTTCTTCGGGGAACAATAATTGTTGCATTAATAGATTAAGATTGTTAAAAGTATTAAAACGCTGCATTGTCTCACATAAGAATGTACTGCTGCTATCCTTTTTTTTTTTGTTTATGTTCGCGACTTCCAATGTCGATGGAGTAGGAGACACTACCTTTCCATGAGCAATGTTTTAGTCCTTTCCTGTCTGGTGTCCATGTTGAGGGATAATGATGAGTGAGGAGATGTCGCACAAACGGGCGCATACAAGAACGTGCTCTTAGAAGCGTTCTGAGAAGTCGTGATACGCTCCATAGCGGCCACAACCAGTTCGTGAGACGTTCATACCTATGCTTGCAGGCACGCGTCAGTGCACTGCAAGATTGTGGTATATTGCGTGATTTCGAGGATGAGCATGTGCAGTATAGTTTTTACAGTGATGCGCCAGCATCGTTGACTTGCAAGTCGGGGTGAACCTGTGAGCGTTTGACTCCAATGGTGCCCTAGACGAGAGAAATGCGAGCATAAAGCCTACCATGCCAATGTGCTGGTTGGGGATTTAGCGTGCTGCTCGTGACTGTCACAGATGAATAACCAGGGACTTATACTTGGATATTCGTGACATACTGTGTAGCTGGCGTGTGTTGGGCGACTGAATCCTCAACAGGAACCACCCCTGGCTTGGTCATATTACATTGCTTCTGGAAAGGTGTGCTTTGATCCCGAAAACCGCATCAGATAGAGAAGGAAGTTGCAACTATAAATTTATTGTCGTGTATAGCCATGGCTAACCCAGTCTCTGGAGTTTCAGTGAGGCGTAGTGAGAACTCGGAGGCCATGTCGTACGGCGCGCACATCACTGTCGTCAATAGCGGCGAGCAGCGAGACATCTCAACGTAACAGGAATTATGTGAGAGTATTGTTAAAAAAAAAAGGTAATAATAATAATAATAGAGTACCATATTCTAGGATAAATTAAACTTTAGGATTTTTACAATAACTAGATTAATATTGTGGGGGTTTTCTACCACAAGTGTTGTGTTTGGCGCGCGCCTGTTGGGATGTTATTTTTCAGATCATGAAACCACAGACCCGAGATGGAGGGACGACCGGCGAGCGAACGTACAATAGTTGCATGTTCGAACGTACAATAGTTGCATGTTCTTTATAGCTCAGTAAAACTTCAGCCTGCATAATAACATAATTTATTCAGAAGACATAGAATGTAGATCGTTGACATATGGTAGTTAATTCTTGAGCATGTCTACTGTCGATCTATATAATTAATAGTAATATTAGTGCGGGCCCGCACATTTAGTTGTTCATCCATTACAAAGCATCAGTTATCACACACCATGTACAATACTGAGATCGGTCTCTACACATATATTATTTCCATGTCTAGATTAGATGTTATAATGATTGCCATAGATTAATAACTATAAAAGTAAAATAAGAGTGTCTGAAATGACAGACCATCAATGTTTCATTATGTAAATTTATTATAACATAGAAGGTCATGGGAAAATGTTAGGCATAAGATTTTTGTAAGAATTGTGCAGACGACGAGGATCGTGGCAATGCGGAGGCCGGCCGGAGCGGGAACAAGAGGTCTACGGCTACCTGCAAGAAAAGAGCGTCAGCACCCCACCTGACGTGAAGGGCGAGAACATCCGGTCCACAGGCTGACGGTCACCCGGCCGCATACCTGAGGGATTACGCGGGACCCTCGCCAGGCCACAAGCGAAAGTGAGGCTGGCCGTTGACACTGACACGCGACCCACACGCGACAGCCTGCTAGCTCTCCGGACGTGGCAGCCGTTTGGAGGGATTCCCTGCGGCAGACCACGTTGTCGTGAGTACACGAAGAAGATCACATATCGTGTCAGAATCTGCGCCTCATGTGCCTCAGGACAGAAAGGGACGCTATATACTCACCTGTTTGGGTTTTTACAACTCACTAGCATTGGCCGATCTGCATACACAAAGCAGTATCGTGCCACACTAACAAATGTATGGTCTCATTTCTAACTTCTCCTCTCTTTTAGAGAGCAGTTTTAGCAATCGTCACTCCTAGTTCGATCCTGTATGGATGACCTCACACACTTGTGGAGTCACTCCACGTGCCATCATCCCTTGTCGAACTGCAATATTGGGAAACGTAAAGTACTGTCCAGCGAGAGAAGAGACCTAGACTAGTGATGTATCCCAACAAATAGACCTCAGAGACAATTAATCGATGTGAGGAGAGCCTATCACTGTGTCTTCCTACCGTACTGCCGTGATCATATGCGTGGGTCTGACTACAATCTCAACAGCGTACTGCAGACACTCCAGAACTCCCTATTGCTGTTGCCACAACGTAGCAACACCACCCGACGTTTAGCCTTATGTGATGTCAGTACTGTGTAATTAGTGAAGTGCTACGGATATTTCTAACAATGTGATTTAGTGCCTCATTCTCAGCACAGTCGTGAACTTTGTGCAATGTGCATGCACAATTTGATGCCCCATGAACCTTTTTTTTTTCTTTTCTTTCTTAAATTTCTTTCTCTAGTGTTGGTTTTGTAATGTATGTTATGCCTTGTATGTGTTTGTGTTTTACACTGTAATTCTTATTACAAATTACTGTATTGTTCTCCACACCATGTTTTTTTGTATTTTGTATTTATTGTTGTGTGTATGCGAACAGTGTGCCTGAAGTCCCCATAAACTGAAGCAGATACCACCACTGTCATTGTGAATGGACCATCAGTTCAGGGAACATTTTGTAAAGGTTATTCTTGCTGCAGGGAGACAGAATGAATCGGAGGTTGTAATTAGATTCTGAAAGCTCACAAAGAGATTGTTAACTTAAATAGTATCATGTGTGAGTGAGTTCAGGTTAGTTTAATGATTAAAATTGTTGTAACATCTTGGGCATTTAATTGCGGAGCACTCCAACTCTGATTGTAAAGAATAAACTGCTCCATATTTGGCTCTGATGCCCGGGCCATATTTAGAGTGTGAATGTCTGCGTGAATCGGTGTTTGGAAGGGGCTCCCTGGGTATGGATGTGTGATGTGAGTGTTAGTGTTCCATATTAAGAAGGTGAAGTTGGCTACATCATAAATAATCCTCCCTCTATGAGCTGCATTTTTCAGTTGCAGTGATTTTCTATATAGAGTGCGACATGTGGAGCCAGTTGCGAGATTGTTCTTGGGCGATTGACTCACTACCTTGCTCCTAAGTGAGCCAACCGCTCCCCAATTACAATCTAAAATGGCGTAGGGGCTATGAGAGGTGGCATGAGCCCCCTCTCATATTTCTATCTTACGACTCTCCTCTCTATTTGCATGCGGTGGAGGGCTGCTATTCCTTCACACGTGGACTTCCCACGCAGCGTCTCTCGTCACCCGGGTGGTCCGGTGACAGGCGGGTTAAGCCGACGTGTGTGAGGCAGTCGAGTGAATGCTTTGCAGACGCCGACATTGTCAAGAGACACGCCCGCTGGGGTGTGAAGTAGCGACTGGGCTAGAGGTTCCGTTACTTCGGAGAAACTTAGCGAAAACACTTTCTGGCGGGCTACCAGCGAGGCGTGGGAATGACTTGTGTACCCTGGCAGTTGTGGCGGGAAAATTCCCGCACTTTCTGCAAAATAGTAACGGTGATTGGTTTGCTCAGGGCATAGCGCCGTGACGTAGCAAAATCAGCACAGAAATTGGTGCCAAGAATCTCCATTGGTGGAATGGTAGTGCTCCGGCAATGGAGTGGAATTTCCGCCGGTTTTCGAGTTGCTGATTGGAACGTTTAACCTCGGCCACTGTCGTGGGGGCGGAAATGTTCTGTGTTCGGCCTGTACGGGTGCTCTTGTGGGAAGTCGGCAGTCGCCTTTCGGTCGAGGACGTCGAAGCAACCAGCCCTCGCCTGCGGTACGCCAGATCGTGTTCTGGGAGATAAGAAGACCGTTTGGTAATGTACGTCCGCAGCACCGGCAGATAGGGATTTTCCTAGGTGACAATCAGAGCTCAGCAGAGCGCGCCGTTCATCCTTTTCTAACTTTGTTCTGTTTCGAGTAGCAGCAATTACTGTTGGGTTAGCTGTGTGTCTCTCTTGAGATTTGAGTGGAAAGGAATTGGCTCCACATACCACCTCGTCTTAAACCTCACGATCTAGTTTAGGGACAACTTCACCTTTACAGTGTTTGTATGAATCTCCAAATTTGAGCCAATTTGATGTATTATATTTCCTGTGTTTCTTTTACTATTCAGTGTTTAGTCTTAATAAATCCTATTGTTATTTTGGACAGAACTTTCATTCTGTTAATCGATAGAGCAACCCTATCATTCCTCACTATGCTAATGAAACCTTTGTTTATTTAACTTATTTATCAAATTAAATTATTGCAGGTGCCAAACTCTCTTCTACTCCACTGGCAGGGTTGATTAGAGTCAGTTCGCGTATTTTTCTTATCCTTGTGCAACAGCAAAAGTCGGAGTTAGAATAGGGGGGGCTTAGAGCATGATTGACATATGTGGATTCTAATAGAATTTAGTGATAAACACACTGCTAGCCCCGGCACCTCGCAACTGGAGCACATCATGCACAATGTGGTGTGCTGACCCATGACTAATCTGTAAACATGCTGCAGTGTCATTCAGTGTCACTCGGCGGTTTTCCTTCACTACGGCTTCAACTGCTGCAATGCTCTGTGGAGTCACAACTCGTTGTGCCTGACCCGGACGAGGAGCATCTTCCACTGAAGTCACACCATTTGGGAACTTCCTACTCCATTCTTAGACTTGCTGCTGTGACAAACATGCATCACCGTACTGAACCTTCATTCGTCGATGAGTTTCAATAGATTTCGTACGTTCACTACGCAAAAACCGAATAACAGAACGCTGTTCTGCCCTGGTGCAAGTCGAAAGTGGGGCGGCCATCTTTATACTGATACTGCGACGGTGTATCTGCACTATGTTGCCACCTATAGTCCATTCTGCACGCTGTTTTTAGCATGCTTACCAACTTACAGAATAACGGCGCGAAATTTCGATTTGTTATTACGAATTTAAGGTTTTCATTTGACTCACCCTCGTATGTGTCCTCAATGTTTCCACTTCCACAGCATTTTCGTGAATAATGCGACATATGCGAAATGGTCCATTGCATAGAAGAAACAACTTATGATTGAGTGACTTTCCCATGTGAGATTTCTGCAAGACCTACTGGCCTATGTATAACTGATATTTACAGATCGTTGCAACTTCTTTCTGTTTTCAGTAGCTCTCTTAATGTTAGCTAAGGCTAAATCAGTCACTTCATGATGACGTCGTTATCTCTGTTTGGGCAATGGACAATTTCTCTGTCTCGGTCAGGTGGCTGCTTGTTCTTTAACACCAGAAGAGAGGGCAAAGATGTAGAGTCAATTGGTAACTCATTCAGTACATTGTGAAACAAATGAAGATGTCTATCCCAAGTGTTGTGTTTGCAGCGACAATACAGTCTGAGGAGTTTCCCGAGCTCTTTCGTTTGGCGCTCACAAGGGTCTGAAGCTTCCAAGGAGATAAAGATATGTTTAATTTTCCTACGGCGTAATGTACGCAACTAGTGCTGGGATCGGAACTGTGGCCCACTGTCGAATATTACACTGTTTATGTGACCAACTTCTTTCAGAAAGTGTACAAAAATGCGTAGATACAGATTTTGCTTTTGCTCGACGCAGTGGGGTAAATGACACAAATCTCGACGTAAGTTCTACTGACACAAAAACAAAACAGTAACCGTTGATTGTTCTGGAAGGGGTTCAAATAAATTGACAGCTGCGAGTTGTCTCAGTTTAGTAGACATTATGGGGAACAGTGGAGCAGAGTGGGATATAGTAGTAGGTGTTGCCTTTTGACATAGTTTACATTTTGAAAGTTCTGTACGAATTCTTTTCTTCATAGTGTGAAAATAACAAGTGACACATAACTTGTAAAAACACATTCAGGGCCCCAAAACAGCCGTAACTAAGCTTTATGCACCTCAAAAGTTTGTTAACTAAGTCATCAGGAATACGTACCGTCAGTAATTCACTATTACGACTCGCCTGTTTGAAAAGAATATTGTTCAACATCAGATAAAATTGTCTCAGAGCTATACTGTCCTTGTCATTCCATTTCTGTTTGATATCCGTCCATATGGGGTCCTTATCCTGCTCCTTAGCGACGTCAGCAAGACTTAATGAAACGTAATTTTCAAATGTAACCTTATGAATGTATAAGATACCGATGTTATTTTCCTGACAATCTTCTTCAGTTGCTTTGACAAGACCAACAGGTGATCGAGAAAAAGTGTCAGCTACTATGTTTTGTCTTCGCGGAATGTAAATAATAGTAAAATAGAACTCCTGCAAAGCTTAGGTCTAACGCTTAACTTAGCAGTCGTCAAAAACTGAAGGGCACGGCGATCCGTATATACCTTGGTATGCCTGCCATACAAAAGGTAGCAGAGTTTATCAAAAGCATAAACCACAGCCAAAGCTTCCATTTCGGTCACAGAGTGATTACGTTCTCATTTAGATAAAACGCGACTGGAAAATACAATAGTATTTGGATAATGACACCAAATTCCAGAAATTCTTGAAAGACGTGCACAGCAAGTCCAAATTTTGAGCTGCCAGTAGAAATAAAAAAGTCATGTAACAGATCTAGATGATACAGTATAGGCGCCACAAGAAGTGCATCCTTCAAACTCTGAAATTCATCCTGAGCTTCCTCGTCCCTGTGCCACACGATATTCTTATCAGTTAACTCATACAGTGTGACAGTGTTCAAGTTTTTCAAAATGAATGAAGTGACAGTAGAAATTAATGATTCGTACGTACCCTCTGCGTTGACGTTTAGTTGTAGGTATAAGCATTTTGCAATAGCTTCGAACTTTACTGGATCAGGTTGAATTCGTTCATTAGATATGATATGCCTAAGAAATTTCGTTTGAGGTTTGCGAAACTGAGACTTCTCCAAATTAATTGTGATGCCAAACTCAGCAAATACTTGTAGCAGTCAATTAAGAAGACTGTTATGTTCTAACCGTGACTTTTCCGCCATGAGGCCATCATCAACGTAGGTGGTAATTCTTTCCTTCCGATGTTCAGGAAGAATGGAGTGTAGTCCACGAATAAAGGTAGCAGATGAAATGTTAAGTCTAAAGGACAATTCACAAAACCGGTAACAGGTGCCAAAGCAAAGAAAATATGTATATTTTCCACAAGCAGGGTCCAGCAATATTTGCTAAAAGCTGGATCTGAGATCTAAAATGGATAACACCTTAAGGCCTCGAAATTTCTGTAAAATTCCTCCAGTGCCTGAGGACGATCTGTTTCAGGATGGATAATGGTGTTGATTTGTCTGGAATCTAACACTAAACATATTGACCCATGTCTTCTTTCAGCAACATGATGTGGACTGTTGTAAGAACTCACTGCAGTTTCAATAACACCTTGATCTTACATGGCCTGGATCACATTCTTTACCCTTTCCCCGTATAACAATGGAATTGTATAAAGCGGAACAAAAAAACTTTCTATGTTCTTTGACTTTATATTCATACAGGAAATTTCGTACGGTACTGGGTTTGTTGACAAAGACTTCAGAATGTGACTGTAAAATAACTAATAATTCCGGCCTATCTACTTCAGAAGCATCCTCTACTCCGAGTTATTTCATAAATATCAAAAGACTGTTCCATCTCCTGAGAAGTACTTGATTTATGACCGATAGGTTCAGTGGAAGGTTGTGATTTTGACGAAGATA
The DNA here is from genome assembly GCF_023898315.1 of Schistocerca nitens. Lineage (NCBI taxonomy): Eukaryota > Metazoa > Arthropoda > Insecta > Orthoptera > Acrididae > Schistocerca > Schistocerca nitens. The sequence continues at coordinate 222,502,780 of NC_064615.1, read as the reverse complement.
AAAATTTGACACAATTGATGCCTTCTTCCTCCTCTGAAATCCAATCTTCGAATTACAAACAGGCAACTTGCCACCAACTTCAGATTTTGCATTATTAAAGCTTAGAATATCCTTGTATTCAATCACGAAATCAGCACCTAGTACCATTTGTATAGTAAGAAGGGCACTATTAAGAAGTTGGTAGAAAACTGATGACCTTGGCAAACGAAATCCAAACGTGTTTAGCTCCTGATTTCTACAGTTTTCCCAGTAATCATACCCTTAATTTTGATTCGTGGCAATGGAAATGTTGGACAATCTGTTAATTCCTTACGTTTACTGAAAGCTGCCTCACTAATCACAGAGGTAGGACTACCTGAGTCTAACACGGCTGATAAAGACACCTGCCCACCATAAACTGACACTATAGGAATGGATTAAGATGTCCTGATTGTCCACCTTCTCTTCCAACAGGCTGCCTCTAATATCATGAAACTGGGCAAAATGTATTCGTCTCTCTTCTGAATCCATGCCTCAAGTGTCACCAAAATCTACTACCATATCATTAGATATGTTCCCTACAGCTTATAACGTACGTCTGTTCCCTCAGACGCCCATTGTATGAATAATTGTGATCACGGATATTAGAAAACTGATTATTCTGTTGGCCGGCCGGGGTGGCCGAGCGGTTCTAGGCCCTACAGTCTGGAACGCTACGGTCGCAGGTTCGAATCCTGCTTCGGGCATGGATGTGTGTGATGTCCTTAGGTTAGTTAGGTTTAACTAGTTCTAAGTTCTAGGGCACTAATGACCTCAGCAGTTGAGTCCCATAGTGCTCAGAGCCATTTGAACCATTTTTTGTTCGAAACTTCTTTGGTTTTGGTGATGAGGAATGGCGCCATTCCTTGCTGGCTCTCTTCGTTTCTGGTTGACGGAAGTGAACCCAGGTTTCGTCCCCAGTTACGATTCTTGCAAGGAAGCCATCACCTCCTCGTTGAAAGCGCCGAAGAAGTTCTTCACAAGCATCAACAAGTCGTTCTCTCATTTCAGGAGTCAGCTGCCGTGGCACCCATCTTGCTGACACTTCGTGAAACTGGAGCACATCATGCACAATGTGGTGTGCTGACCCATGACTAATCTGTAAACATGCTGCAATGTCATTCAGTGTCACTCGGCGGTTTTCCTTCACTACGGCTTCAACTGCTGCAATGCTCTGTGGAGTCACATCTCGTTGTGCCTGACCCGGACGAGGAGCATCTTCCACTGAAGTCACACCATTTGGGACCTTTCTACTCCATTCTTAGACTTGCTGCTGTGACAAACATGCATCACCGTACTGAACCTTCATTCGTCGATGAGTTTCAATAGATTTCGTACGTTCACTACGCAAAAACCGAATAACAGAACGCTGTTCTGCCCTGGTGCAAGTCGAAATTGGGGCGGCCATCTTTATACTGATACTGCGACGGTGTATCTGCACTATGTTGCCACCTATAGGCCATTCTGCACGCTGTTTTTAGCATGCTTACCAACTTACAGAATAACGGCGCGAAATTTCGATTTGTTATTACAAATTTAAGGTTTTCATTTGACTCACCCTCGTATGTGTCCTCAATGTTTCCACTTCCACAGCATTTTCGTGAACAATGCGACATATGCGAAATGGTCCATTGCATAGAAGAAACAACTTATGATTGAGTGACTTTCCCAAGTGAGATTTCTGCAAGACCTACTGGCCTACGTATAACTGATATTTACAGATCGTTGCAACTTTTTTCTGTTTTCAGTAGCTCTCTTAATGTTAGCTAAGGCTAAATCAGTCACTTCATGATGACGTCGTTATCTCTGTTTGGGCAATGGACAATTTCTCTGTCTCGATCAGGTGGCTGCTTGTTCTTTAACACCAAAATAGAGGGCAAAGATGTAGAGTCAATTGGTAACTCATTCAGTACATTGTGAAACAAATGAAGATGTCTATCCCAAGTGCTGTGTTTGTAGCGACAATACAGTCTGAGGAGTTTCCCAAGCTCTTTCGTTTGGCGCTCACAAGGGTCTGAAGCTTCCAAGGAGATAAAGATATGTTTAATTTTCCTACGGCGTAATGTACGCAACTAGTGCTGGGATCGGAACTGTGGCCCACTGTCGAATATTACACTGTTTATGTGAACAACTTCTTTCAGAAAGTGTATAAAAATGCGTAGATACAGATTTTGCTTTTGCTCGACGCAGTGGGGTAAATGACACAAATCTCGACGTACGTTCTACTGACACAAAAACAAAACAGTAACCGTTGATTGTTCTGGAAGGGGTTCAAATAAATTGACAGCTGCGAGTTGTCTCAGTTTAGTAGACATTATGGGGAACAGTGGAGCAGAGTGGGATATAGTAGTAGGTGTTGCCTTTTGACATAGTTTACATTTTGAAAGTTCTGTACGAATTCTTTTCTTCATAGTGTGAAAATAACAAGTGACACATAACTTGTAAAAACACATTCAGGGCCCCAAAACAGCCGTAACTAAGCTTTATGCACCTCAAAAGTTTGTTAACTAAGTCATCAGGAATACGTACCGTCAGTAATTCACTATTACGACTCGCCTGTTTGAAAAGAATATTGTTCAACATCAGATAAAATTGTCTCAGAGCTATACTGTCCTTGTCATTCCATTTCTGTTTGATATCCGTCCATATGGGGTCCTTATCCTGCTCCTTAGCGACGTCAGCAAGACTTAATGAAACGTAATTTTCAAATGTAACCTTATGAATGTATAAGATACCGATGTTATTTTCCTGACAATCTTCTTCAGTTGCTTTGACAAGACCAACAGGTGATCGAGAAAAAGTGTCAGCTACTATGTTTTGTCTTCGCGGAATGTAAATAATAGTAAAATAGAACTCCTGCAAAGCTTAGGTCTAACGCTTAACTTAGCAGTCGTCAAAAACTGAAGGGCACGGCGATCCGTATATACCTTGGTATGCCTGCCATACAAAAGGTAGCAGAGTTTATCAAAAGCATAAACCACAGCCAAAGCTTCCATTTCGGTCACAGAGTGATTACGTTCTCATTTAGATAAAACGCGACTGGAAAATACAATAGTATTTGGATAATGACACCAAATTCCAGAAATTCTTGAAAGACGTGCACAGCAAGTCCAAATTTTGAGCTGCCAGTAGAAATAAAAAAGTCATGTAACAGATCTAGATGATACAGTATAGGCGCCACAAGAAGTGCATCCTTCAAACTCTGAAATTCATCCTGAGCTTCCTCGTCCCTGTGCCACACGATATTCTTATCAGTTAACTCATACAGTGTGACAGTGTTCAAGTTTTTCAAAATGAATGAAGTGACAGTAGAAATTAATGATTCGTACGTACCCTCTGCGTTGACGTTTAGTTGTAGGTATAAGCATTTTGCAATAGCTTCGAACTTTACTGGATCAGGTTGAATTCGTTCATTAGATATGATATGCCTAAGAAATTTCGTTTGAGGTTTGCGAAACTGAGACTTCTCCAAATTAATTGTGATGCCAAACTCAGCAAATACTTGTAGCAGTCAATTAAGAAGACTGTTATGTTCTAACCGTGACTTTTCCGCCATGAGGCCATCATCAACGTAGGTGGTAATTCTTTCCTTCCGATGTTCAGGAAGAATGGAGTGTAGTCCACGAATAAAGGTAGCAGATGAAATGTTAAGTCTAAAGGACAATTCACAAAACCGGTAACAGGTGCCAAAGCAAAGAAAATATGTATATTTTCCACAAGCAGGGTCCAGCAATATTTGCTAAAAGCTGGATCTGAGATCTAAAATGGATAACACCTTAAGGCCTCGAAATTTCTGTAAAATTCCTCCAGTGCCTGAGGACGATCTGTTTCAGGATGGATAATGGTGTTGATTTGTCTGGAATCTAACACTAAACATATTGACCCATGTCTTCTTTCAGCAACATGATGTGGACTGTTGTAAGAACTCACTGCAGTTTCAATAACACCTTGATCTTACATGGCCTGGATCACATTCTTTACCCTTTCCCCGTATAACAATGGAATTGTATAAAGCGAAACAAAAAAACTTTCTATGTTCTTTGACTTTATATTCATACAGGAAATTTCGTACGGTACTGGGTTTGTTGACAAAGACTTCAGAATGTGACTGTAAAATAACTAACAATTCCGGCCTGTCTACTTCAGAAGCATCCTCTACTCCGAGTTATTTCATAAATATCAAAAGACTGTTCCATCTCCTGAGAAGTACTTGATTTATGACCGATTGGTTCAGTGGAAGGTTGTGATTTTGACGAAGATAAAAATTTGAGACAATTGATGCCTTCTTCCTCCTCTGAAATCCAATCTTCGAATTACAAACAGGCAACTTGCCACCAACTTCAGATTTTGCATTATTAAAGCTTAGAATATCCTTGTATTCCCACGCCCGGGTTCCCGGGTTCGATTCCCGGCGGGGTCAGGGATTTTCTCTGCCTCGTGATGGCTGGGTGTTGTGTGATGTCCTTAGGTTAGTTAGGTTTGAGTAGTTCTAAGTTCTACGGGACTTATGACCACAGCAGTTGAGTCCCATAGTGCTCAGAGCCATTTGAACCATTTGAACCATCCTTGTATTCAGTCATGAAATCAGCACCTAGTACCATTTGTACAGTAAGAAGGGCACTATTAAGAAGTTGGCAGAAAACTGATGACCTTGGCAAACGAAATCCAAACGTGTTTGGCTCCTGATTTATACAGTTTTCCCAGTAATCATACCCTTAATTTTGATTCGTGGCAATGGAAATGTTGGACAATCTGTTATTTCCTTACATTTACTGAAAGCTGCCTCACTAATCACAGAGGTAGGAATACCTGAGTCTAACGCGGCTGTTAAAGACACCTGCCCACCATAAACTGACACTATAGGAATGGATTAAGATGTTCTGATTGTCCACCTTCTCTTCCAACAGGCTGCCTCTGATATCATGAAACTGGGCAAAATGTATTCGTCTCTCTTCTGAATCCATGCCTCAAAATGTTTTTCGTAAGCAAGTGTCACCAAAATCTAATACCATATCATTAGATGTGTTCCCTACAGCTTATGACGTACGTCTGTTCTCTCAGACGCCCATTGTATGAATAATTGTGATCACGGATATTAGAAAATTGATTATTCTGTTGGCCAGCCGGGGTGGCCGAGCGGTTCTAGGCGCTACAGTCTGGAACCACGCGACCGCTACGGTCGCAGGTTCGAATCCTGCCTCGGGCATGGATGTGTGTGATGTCCTTAGGTTAGTTAGGTTTAAGTAGTTCTACGTTCTAGGGGCCTGATGACCTCAGAAGTTAAGTCCCATAGTGCTCAGAGCCATTTGAACCATTTGATTATTCTGTTCATAACTATTGTTACGATTTGCATAATACCTATCATCTGCTCTGCTTCGTTGTGACTGGAAATTTTGCCAGTTGTCTCTGTATTTATTTAGCGAGTAAAATTCCCCACTGTCAACTTCGAGTTCTTGCAATAATTATTTTAAAAGCCTCAGTGCCATCATCACAGCGTCGTATCAAAATAATGTGTCGCAAGCATGTCGGTAGTTTGGTCAGATTCTTATTAATTCTGAGGGACTGTAAGAACTCGATAAGAAGCGACTTTTGCATATTATGTGCTGAAAATAGTCTTTTGGGTTAGAAAAATCTGATTTTTCAACGTTCTTAAGGATAACGATATTGTTTTTGACTCTGTCTTGTGTTACTTCAGACCAGTATGCCGACAGGAATGCGTGATAAAATTCACCTTCCGTTTGGCATTCTTGTGCGATTTCTCTCATTATTGTGGCTGGTTCCGATTCTAAATAGCCACGCATATATTCCAGGTCAAGACCATTCGGTCTTGAAGGTGGAAGACAGTTCTGGAATTGTTGGAGTGACTCTAGGGGTCATGTAGTTGAGAAAATTTTGAAAAATCTTAAACTTTCAAACAGTGAGGAAATGTTCGTGGTCCAGTGAATCATTCTGGTGAGAGGGAAGCTTATTTTTCGCGCTATTTGAAGTATCCGTGCTATCTTGTCTGCGTAACGCACTACGTTCGCATCTCAGTTCACCCACGTGCCACGAATCAGAAATTTCGTCAGAAGTATTAACAGGCAAAGATGGCAATTGGTATCATCATGACCGTAACTAATTTTCCGTTCAACACGTGATAATCGATCATCAAGTTCCCTTACATCAGTCTTGTGCTTTTGGTTAATGGTCACTTGAAGCTACTTGAAACGATTAACAGAAAGATATTCTTCCGAATTGACAAAGCGAAGAGGCTGTGGAACATCAGAAATTTTGTCCGCGTTTACTATACAGCTGGGTCACGGTTACAGAAAGTTTGTCTATCTGTTTGGTAACTGTATTTAACTGTTCTCGGGTAGCAAATTATGTCTCTTTAGCCCTGAGCGATGCAAAATGCTCTTCAAAACTTTGTATCTGTTTCAAACAGACTATCCTGCATTATTAACTGTGAAATTTCGGCCGTTAAAGTATTTAATCTCTTCCCTAACACTTGCTTTAACCTGTTTTGTCACGTTGCCCACTCACCTGCCACGTTTTTCGAATTTTCTGTCACGTTCTCCAATTTTTTTTCCCAGTTTTTTATTGTGCTCTGTTAAAACCTTCAGGAATTTTCTATCCTGTTCGTTATTGTTTTCCTCAACGCTTTTATCTGTGATAAAAGAATTTTGTTGTTTTCCTTGACGCTTTTAAACTCTGATAACAGTATCTGCAAAAGAGCATTGTCCTTAACTTTGACACTACTGCTGGAAGTAGTAGAGACTGGCTCCAAACCTGAATCTTAAACTACAGAACCCGACTGTTGTGACTAATTACATCCCACAGGCTCAGTTTCCAAAGCAGATCCCCAACTGCACTTTCTTGTTCCATGTTTGGCACTGAAGAGTGACGCTGATCAATCCCGTCAGGTATTGTCCTATTTGTCCCAGTTAAACCAATATTGTGAGAGGATTCCTGTTCAGTTGTCCCTTAGCTGTATACAGAATTACCAAAAGTTTCATCAGCGGCAGCTATGGCATTTGACCTAGCTGTGGTAGCTTTTAAAGTTTTAATGCAATTACAGTAATACAGCAAGCAAAAGGAAATATCACACACACTGAAGATCAACACTGTACAGAGAAACACTAAAAATACTTCCTATAAATTTTAATGAAAGCAGAAAAATATTTAAGTGATCACTGACAGAATCCACCCAAAAAATGTAATTGCAAGCTTTTGGCAATACCACTGTGCAAAGAAATACCCATACGTCAGTAAATGACGCAAGATGGCATACACCAAGAAAAAACCGCTGTCTAACCACATAACGCTTCAAGATTCAATAAACAAAAATACCTTACAGTGCGAGTACATCATAGCAAAAATCACATACTCTAGGCACAATATAACATTACAAATGCATAAAATGAAAGAATCTCACTTGCAGTACACTCTGTAAAATACTTGTCACAAATCAGCATTCAAAATACACAAAAATTCTATTCCTACGTAAGCAAACTTTAACTCTTCCCAGAAAAAAATGTCTATATTGCTCACTGGTAAAAAATACGCAAAACAAACGGGGGTGCTGTAATGACATACAGAATATAGCCACATCAATTGTTGCTTCATAAATCTTTACAGTAATTGCTTAGTCAAGTCTATAATTGAAGCTCTGTTATGTATATGGTTGCAAAACTAAACTCTGCAAAAGTCGGCAGACTACCATATAGCTAAGCATCGTGGCAGAAAAGTTCGGCTTTGAAACTAGTGTTTTCAACCGTCTGGTTGGTATTTGAGAAATGTATAAAACCTACTTTGATATCGCAATACGTAAGTCTCAGTAAAGAGCAACAGAACTGTGTTAAAATTTAATTTTGAAAGGAAATACAGTATGTGAAACACACGCTACACGATGAGAAATACAAGCTAGACGGGACATTATACAATTCGCCTGCGAGAAAGCAATCCGTTTTCAATGAAACTTAAATATGCTATTTGACCGCAAAAGAAATGACTCATATTGAAATGTCGGCCTTGGATATAGCTAATCCTTATCTTTAGTCTTGCAAACAACCACTGGTGTTAGAATATCACAGCAAATGAACGTAAAGTTTAACACATCTCTCCTTCTGATAAAACCGCTTGAAACTCACAAGATAGCTCTTTACTGAGATCTTCTACTAGTAGTAAGCCCCTGAAGTGATTTAACATTTTCACGAATACGTTCCAACAATCACTGCCCGTTACAGTGAACAAGAACTTTGATGATTATTAAATTCATTGGCCTACCTGTGCGAACGGAAAGCTAGTCTGTTCTGCAACCTGTTACTATTAAATGATGAAATTAAATTTGATTCTCTTACTTGCGATGTGGGATGCACTTAACAACAATACACCCTTTTTAAAAATTCTCACAACTAGGCAAGTTAGCAAAAACATTTCTTAGTAGCTCTCCTGTATAAAACGGCCTTCCTTGACACTTGTTTCAACTGCAAGACAAGGCCATGTGCTTAATTATGAAATTCCTACAGCATACTACAACTATACGCAATGTTCTAACAATAAGAAACAACACAGTTAAGAATATAAAAGAAAACTGAATTACCTTAAAAATTCTTATTATTGTTTCATTAATACTTGCTCAAAATCTTCAGTGTTCCTCAAACATATTATTACAGAACGCTTCTTAAATAATGCTGCCCGCACTACACAGCAGGCCAGTTTCCCTCCTTTTCAAACCGAATACGTAACCAGACTGCCTAACACACACTACTAGCTACTCTCTTCACAAGTTACCTCCCTGACCAAGATATGTGGCCCCAGAAACATAATTACAAAATAATATAGTGATATCGATACTACAGAAGTTGAGAATATTTATCAAATTCACAACTTCATTCATATTTATGGCCAAAATCTACTGAAAATCGTAATGGCAAGTAAATCAGCCTCCTTTCATATTGAATACTCGAAATTTGACATACCCAGAGCGTCCCTGCTCTTAGCAGTCAGTTTCATGCAAGTTCCGCTCCCCACTCTTTGAGCATCTGCTTTGCAATAAGTTGACTGCGTGTGCTCTCTAGCATGAACCGCCGTCAGCAGGAGCGGTCAGTTGGAAAAACCAGAAGTTAGGTACTTTGCCAATTCAACTCTAAGTATTATTATTAGGTGTGTATGCTTCGTTATAATAATAATTATTATTATATTAACAGAATCTTCTGTCGGTTCTTGGTAGAACAACCTCATAATAAATGAAATAATATAATAATAATAATAATATAATAATAATAATAATAATAATAATAATAATAATAATAATAATAACTACTGGTTTATGTAGGAGCACTCACTACACTAAATATACACACTAGGCAGATATCAGAACCAACCAACACACAGAAGAAACCCACAAAACCAGCATGGCAACACAGGCTACAGATCAGAATAGAAAAACTGAGAAAAGACATCGGACAGTTAACACAATTTATAAGAAATGAAATATCAGACAAAAAACGAAAAAGGTTAGGTAAAATCTCACAACAAGAAGCAATAGAGCAATTAGATGAAAAGAAGCAAAAATTACAAGCTTTGGCGAAACGACTTAGAAGATACAAAAAAAGTGAAAATAGAAGGAAACAAAACCAAACATTCAACACAAACCAAAAGAAATTTTACCAAACAATAGATAACACACACATAAAAATAGACAATCCACCAAACATAAGAGACATGGAACACTTCTGGAGCAGCATATGGTCAAACCCGGTACAACATAACAGGCATGCACGGTGGATACAAGCAGAAACAGATACATACAAGATGATACCACAAATGCCTGAAGTGATAATTTTGCAACATGAAGTCACCCGAGCAATTAATTCTACGCACAATTGGAAAGCCCCTGGAAACGATAAAATAGCAAATTTCTGGCTAAAGAAGTTCACCTCAACACATTCACATCTAACTAAATTATTTAACAGTTACATTGCAGACCCATACATATTCCCTGATACACTTACACATGGAATAACTTATCTGAAACCTAAAGATCAAGCAGACACAGCAAACCCAGCTAAATATCGCCCCATAACATGCCTACCAACAATCTACAAAATATTAACTTCAGTCATTACACAGAAATTAATGACACATACAACACAGAACAAAATTATAAATGAAGAACAAAAAGGCTGCTGCAAAGGAGCGCGAGGATGTAAAGAGCAACTGATAATAGATGCAGAGGTGACATATCAAGCTAAAACTAAACAAAGGTCTCTACACTACGCATACATTGATTACCAAAAAGCTTTTGATAGTGTACCCCACTCATGGTTACTACAAATATTGGAAATATACAAAGTAGATCCTAAATTGATACAGTTCCTAAACATAGTAATGAAAAACTGGAAAACCACACTTAATATCCAAACAAATTCAGATAATATCACATCACAGCCAATACAGATTAAGCGTGGAATATACCAAGGAGACTCATTAAGTCCTTTCTGGTTCTGCCTTGCTCTGAACCCACTATCCAACATGCTAAATAATACAAATTATGGATACAATATTACTGGAACATACCCACACAAAATCACACATTTGCTATACATGGATGATCTAAAACTACTGGCAGCAACAAATCAGCAACTCAACCAATTACTAAAGATAACAGAAGTATTCAGCAATGATATAAGTATGGCGTTTGGAACAGACAAATGTAAGAAAAATAGCATAGTCAAGGGAAAACACACTAAACAAGAAGATTACATATTGGATAACCACAGCGACTGCATAGAAGCGATGGAAAAAACGGATGCCTATAAATATCTAGGATACAGACAAAAAATAGGAATAGATAATACAAATATTAAAGAAGAACTAAAAGAAAAATATAGACAAAGACTAACAAAAATACTGAAAACAGAATTGACAGCAAGAAACAAGACCAAAGCTATAAATACTTATGCCATACCAATATTGACCTACTCATTTGGAGTAGTGAAATGGAGTAACACAGACCTAGAAGCACTCAATACACTTACACGATCACAATGCCATAAATATAGAATACATCACATACATTCAGCAACAGAAAGATTCACATTAAGCAGAAAGGAAGGAGGAAGGGGATTTATCGATATAAAAAACCTACATTATGGACAGGTAGACAATTTAAGAAAATTCTTTATAGAACGAGCAGAAACTAGCAAAATACACAAAGCAATCACTCATATAAATACATCGGCTACACCACTACAATTTCATAACCACCTCTACAACCCGTTAGACCACATAACATCAACAGATACGAAGAAAGTAAATTGGAAAAAGAAAACACTTCATGGCAAGCACCCGTATCATCTAACACAGCCACACATCGATCAAGACGCATCCAACACATGGCTAAGAAAAGGCAATATATACAGTGAGACAGAAGGATTCATGATTGCAATACAGGATCAAACAATAAACACCAGGTATTACAGCAAGCATATTATTAAAGATCCCAATACCACAACAGATAAATGCAGACTTTGTAAACAACAAATAGAAACAGTAGATCACATCACAAGCGGATGTACAATACTAGCAAATACAGAATACCCCAGAAGACATGACAATGTCGCAAAAATAATACATCAACAGCTTGCCTTACAACATAAACTTTTAAAACAACAAGTTCCTACATACAAGTATGCACCACAAAATGTACTGGAGAATGATGAATACAAATTATACTGGAACAGAACCATTATAATAGATAAAACAACGCCACATAACAAACCTGACATCATACTCACCAATAAAAAGAAGAAATTAACACAACTAATCGAAATATCCATACCCAATACAACAAATATACAAAAGAAAACAGGAGAAAAAATTGAAAAATACATCCAACTGGCTGAGGAAGTCAAAGACATGTGGCATCAGGATAAAGTTGACATCATACCAATTATACTATCAACTACAGGAGTCATACCACACAATATCCACCAGTACATCAATGCAATAGAGCTACATCCAAACGTATATATACAACTACAGAAATCAGTAATTATTGATACATGTTCAATTACCCGAAAGTTCCTAAATGCAATAGAACACATACCATACAGTTAAAAGGAAGTGACGCCTGATCAAGGTCCGCGTCACTTTTCATTTTTAACCAGACTTAACGTCTGAGAGGGTAAGGAATAATAATAATAATAATAAGGATAAAGGATAATAATAATAAGGATAAAGTTGACATCATACCAATTATACTATCAACTACAGGAGTCATACCACACAATATCCACCAGTACATCAATGCAATACAGCTACATCCAAACATATATATACAACTACAGAAATCCGTAATTATTGATACATGTTCAATTACCCGAAAGTTCCTAAATGCAATATAACATGTACCGTACAGCAAAAAGGAAGTGACGCTTGATAAAGGTCCGCGTCACTCCATTCTTAACCAGACTTCTAAAAAGTCTGAGAAAGTAAAGAAATAATAATAATAATAATAATAATAATTATTATTATTATTTGTTATTTTTCTTACAGATTGTCATCTGATGCTGTAGGAGAGAATGCAGCAAATCTCGCCTGAACCACAGGGCTGCCCACAGGAATGTCTTCCTGACTATTTGGACCTGATGTAGTTTGAGTATGCTGGAGCACAGTTACAGCAGCCAACACCCCACAAGTGTACTGTTACTCGCCAACACACACAGTGTAAATGCCAGTTGTCCTAAACGTGTAAATGCAGGTCTGCACCTGACAGTGTCTCTGAAGTAGTTATATAATGAGAAAATGCACGCTATATCGTTGATGAAGTGCAGTATTCATGGAATTACTGGGACTATCTGTGAAGCATGAGGGTGTTTATACTAAGAAAATGACGAGCGATTATCATCTATCTGATACTAATATTATTGCTCTTATGACTGGACCTATGGTTTCAGCAGCTGATATGCATGGTGGGGCAATGCTTGAGTTATCATCAGAGGAGATGCAAATTTACATAAAACATGCTGCTGTTTTGAATTTATATGACCTATACTGTGTGCTGGCATTTGCGTTAGACAGACTAATAAGCTGACTCCTATTTATCTGGTCATGCCTGCAATCTAGATGTTTTCAGTGTTCTAGCTACAAACCACATTAGCCTTAGTCTGAATGCTGACAGAGAAGCATCAGTGTTAGTCTGAAATTTGAAGCTGTAAGTAGTTATTTACGATGTGTCCTTTGATTGCCAAGAATCCTGCGCCACACACAATCGATTTGTCGCAAAGGAGTTAGCATTTCGGATGTTGGAAGACGTCCTACATAGCGTGTCTGATGCTCTAAGTTGCGTGTCAGTTTTGATGATTTTATTCTGGAGGTGGCAAACCTCTATTACGAGTTGGAGTAAGTTCTGCAATACTGAACGTTCGGCCGACGCCTACGCGTTTCCATGCTCCTGCCAGAACAATACACAGGGTGCGTCAGCTCTTCTTTGGAGTTCGAGCTCACACCCGGCCCCTGTCTGACGCAGTGAGACTGTAAACTCATCCTGTAAAAAAAAAATGTTATTACGAACACAGCTGTGCCACTAACGCCTCCGGACATAAAATGGACCACGTACCCACACTCCGGGCGCAGCCTCCTGCACTCAACGCGACCTCAGCTCAATGGGTCACAACAGTCCTAAGAGAGATATGCAGTTATTTCTCCGAGGACAGCTACTACAGTGGCTGACAAGTAAAGGAAATGGACGTTGATTCTGGAGGACTGCGGCTGGAACCACTGTTTGACAACCTAGATTTGGGTTTTCCGTGATTTTCCTAAATCCACTGACGCCAATGTTGGGACTATTGTTTTGGAAACAGTCGATTTCCTTACGTAACCCTGTCCAGTGACATATTGAACCTCTTTAATAACCTCACCATAGACACTGCGATGCATCCTAACATGTCTTCCTTCCAAAGAACGCATCGTCGACGGGGGATCGTTGAATCCTGATTCGCGTTCCTACTTTTTTGTGATAGCAAAGATAAAAATAACAGGAAAATTAAGATCCAGTGCTCTAAGTGCTATATGACGATGCATCTTTCCTAAGAGATGCGACTATCTGTAAATGTTTTGCCACTTCTATTCTTGTTAAAATTGGAACATTTGTCGACATATACTGAGTCCCTTTAGTCAGCCATATTGCCAGTAGTGTCAGTGTCGTCGTAACTGCCGTCTGCTTCACGTCTGCTGTGCAACGAGCTACGTTAATTTAAGTATTAACTATATTTTTCTTACTTGTCACTTCTTCTTCCGTGTGTTTTTGCCTTTAGGAAGCTTTAATTGTCGAGTGCTAGTAATAGTGTTCCATAGATTTCGTGTTTGCTTTGAATACAGTCAGAGAGAGTCCCTTTAGTCAGCCATAGTGCCAGTAGTGCTAGTGTTTGTTTTCAATGCAGTCCAGGGACAGGTAGTGCTATTTTCATTGTTTTCTACAAGAAGTGTCTAGCAACCACAGTTTAGTCAATATCCCGGGTTCGATTCCCGGCGGGGTCAGGGATTTTCTCTGCCTCGTGATGACTGGGTGTTGTGTGATGTCCTTAGGTTAGTTAGGTTTAAGTAGTTCTAAGTTCTAGGGGACTGATGACCATAGCTGTTAAGTCCCATAGTGCTCAGAGCCAGACAGTCAACAATTAGTGAATTAGCAGTCTAGTTAAAAGTTGATTAACTCTCTACAGTAAATTGATTTCTTAGGTGGATGGGATGTGTGACTGCTGTGTACGGACGCAGGAGGAGCTGGCCACTGTTCGCGAACAGCTGAACGTGTTGATGGCCGCGGTCAGCCGTCTTCAGGCTGCTGCCTCGGAGTGTAGCGGCAGTAGGGAGTCTGGTGCGTCGCATGGTACACCCCAGGTGTTACATGCTTCACCCACTGTCCCTTCTGTCGAGACATCTTCGCGGGTACCGGGGGCGGTTGGGCCACCCTCTCCCCAAGGGGAATGGCGTGTTCAGCGGCGTTCGCGGCGCACGAGGCGGAGGGTCAATGTGGAGGCTGGCCGTGTGGCATCGCCCACTCTGCCTGTGAGTGGACATGTGACTGCTCCTTCAGCGAGGTCCGAGCAGGCACACGGGGGGAGGGGTTTATTAGTTATTGGGAGCTCCAACGTTAGGCGGGTGATGGAGCCCCTTAGGGAAATAGCGGGAAGGTCGGGGAAGAAGGCCAGTGTTCACTCTGTCTGCTTGCCGGGGGGTCTCATCCTCAGTTCGTACAGGCGGTTGGCGGAATTGGTGAAGGCGGAAAGCCTCACTCACGGGGTGGAATCTGAGCTAACTATTTGTAGTATCGTTCCCAGAACCGATCGCGGTCCTCTGGTTTGGAGCCGAGTAGAAGGCTTAAACCAGAGGCTCAGACGATTCTGCGGAAATCTGGGGTGCAAATTTCTCGACCTCCGCTATCGGGTGGAGAAATGTAGGGTCCCCCTGAATGGGTCAGGCGTGCACTACACGCCGGAAGCAGCTACAAGGGTAGCGGAGTACGTGTGGAGTGCACATGTGGGTTTTTTAGGTTAGAGAATTCCATCCCTAGGCCCGACAAGACGCCTCCTAAGACGCGGCAAGGTAGGAGTAGGCAAAATGCAACAGGGAATAACAATATTAATGCAGGAGCGTCTATAGAAAGGTCCCAGAACTGCTCTCATTAATAAACGGTCACAATGTGGAGGCTGGCCGTGTGGCATCGCCCGCTCTGCCTGTGAGTGGACATGCTGGCTGAAACCAGATGCAAACAGTAATGATATCCTAAACTGAGACTGGAATGTATACCGCAGAGACAGGCTGGACAGTGAAGGGGGAGGCGTGTTTATAGCGATAAGAAGTGCAACAGTATCGAAGGAAATTGACGGAGATCCGAAATGTGAAATAATTTGGGTGAATGTCACGGTTAAAGGAGGCTAAGACATGGTAATTGGATGTCTCTATAGGCCCCCTGGCTCAGCAGCTGTTGTGGCTAAGCACCTGAAGGATAATTTGCAAAATATTCCGAGTAGATTTCCCCACCATGTTATAGTTCTGGGGGGAGATTTTAATTTGCCGGATATAGACTGGAAGACTCAAACGTTCATAACGGGTGGCAGGGACAAAGAATCCAGTGAAAATTTTTTGAGTGCTTTATCTGAAAACTACCTTGAGCAGTTAAACAGAGAACCGACTCGTGGCGATAACATATTAGACCTTCTGGTGACAAACAGACCCGAACTATTTGAAACAGTTAACGCAGAACAGGGAACCAGCGATCATAAAGCGGTAACTGCATCGATGATTTCAGCCGTAAATAGAAATATTAAAAAAAGGTAGGAAGATTTTTCTGTTTAGCAAAAGTGACAAAAAGCAGATCACAGAGTACCTGATGGCTCAACACAAAGGTTTTGTCTCAAGTACAGATAGCGTTGAGGATCAGTGGACAATGTTCAGAACCATCGTACAATATGCGTTAGATGAGTATGTGCCAAGCAAGATCGTAAGAGATGGAAAAGAGCCACCGTGGTACAACAACCGAATTAGAAAACTGCTGCCGAAGCAAAGGGAACTTCACAGCAAACACAAACGTAGCCAAAGCCTTGCAGACAAACAAAAATTACGCGAAGCGAAATGTAGTATGATGAGGGCTATGCGAGAGGCGTTCAATGAATTCGGAAGTAACGTTCTATGTACTGACTTGGCAGAAAAATCCTAAGAAATTTTGGTCTTATGTCAAAGCGGTAGGTGGATCAAAAGAAAATGTCCAGACACTCTGTGACCAAAATGGTACTGAAACAGAGGATGACAGACTAAAGGCCGAAATACTAAATGTCTTTTTCCAAAGCCGTCTCACAGAGGAAGACTGCACTGTAGTTCCTTCTCTAGATTGTTGGACACATGGCAAAATGGTAGATATCGAAATAGACGACAGAGGGATAGAGAAACAATTAAAATCGCTCAAAAGAGGAAAGGCTGCTGGACCTGATGGGATACCAGTTCGATTTTACACAGAGTACGCGAAGGAACTTGCCCCCCTTCTTGCAGCGGTGTACCGTAGGTCTCTAGAAGAGCGTAGCCTTCCAAAGGATTGGAAAAGGGCACAGGTCATCCCCGTTTTCAAGAAGAGACGTCGAACAGATGTGCAGAACTATAGACCTATGTCTCTAACGTCGATCAGTTGTAGAATTTTGGAACACGTATTATGTTCGAGTATAATGACTTTTCTGGAGACTAGAAATCTACTCTGTAGGAATCAGCATGGTTTTCGAAAAAGACGGTCCTGTGAAACCCAGCTCGCGCAATTCGTCCACGAGACTCAGAGGGCCATAGACACGGGTTCACAGGTAGATGCCGTGTTTCTTGACTTCCGCAAGGCGTTAGATACAGTTCCCCACAGTCGTTTAATGAACAACGTGAGAGCATATGGACTATCAGACCAATTGTGTGATTGGATTGAATAGTTCCTAGATAACAGAACGCAGCATGTCATTCTCAATGGAGAGAAGTCTTCTGAAGTAAGAGTGATTTCAGGTGTGCCGCAGGGCAGTGTCATAGGACCGTTGCTATTCACAATATACATAAATGACCTTGTGAATGACATCAGAAGTTCACTGAGGCTATTTGCAGATGATGCTGTGGTGTATCGAGAGGTTGTAACAATGGAAAATAGTACTGAAATGCAGGAGGATCTGCAGCGAATTGACGCATGGTGCAGTGAATGGCAACTGAATCTCAATGAAGACAAGTGTAATGTGCTGTAAATACATAGAAAGAAAGATCCTTTATCATTTAGCTACAAAATAGCAGGTTAGCAACTGGAAGCAGTTAATTCCATAAATTATCTGGGAGTACGCTTTAGGAGTGATTTAAAATGGAATGATCGTATAAAGTTGATCGTCGGTAAAGCAGATGCCAGACTGAGATTCGCTGGAAGAATCATAAGGAAATGCAATCCGAAAACAAAGGAAGTAGGTTACAGTACGCTTGTTCGCCCACTACTTGAATACTGCTCAGCAGTGTGGGATCCGTACCAGATAGGGTTGATAGAAGAGATAGAGAAGATCCAATGGAGAGCAGCGCGCTTCGTTACAGGATCATTTAGTAATCGCGAAAGCGTTACGGAGATGATAGATAAACTCCAGTGGAAGACTCTGCAGGAGAGACGCTCAGTAGCTCGGTACGGGCTTTTGTTAAAGTTTCGAGAACATACCTTCACCAAAGAGTCAAGCAGTATATTGCACCCTCCTACGTATAGCTCGCGAAGAGACCGTGATGATAAAATCAGAGAGATTAGAGCCCACACAGAGGCATACCGACAATCTTTCTTTCCACGAACAATACGAGACTGGAATAGAAGGGAGATCCGGTAGAGGTACTCAAGGTACCCTCCGCCACACACCGCAAGTGGCTTGCGGAGTATAGATGTAGATGTAGATCGGGGGTTAGCGATACACACATATACAGATGGTGGTAGTATCGTGTAAACAAGGTATAAAAGGGAAGTTCATATGTGGAGCTTTCATTTGTATTTAAATGATTCGCGTGAAAAGATTTCGGACGTGGTTATGGCCGCTGGACGGGAATTAACGGACTTTGGACGCGGAATGGTAGTAGGAGATAGACGCGTGGGACGTTCCATTTCGGAAATCGTTAGGGAATTCAATATTCCGAGATGCACAGTGTCACGAGTGTGCCGAGGATACCAAATTTCGGGCATTACCTCCCAGCACGGACAACGCAGTGGCCGACGGCCTTCACTTAACGACCGAGAGTAGCTGCGTTTGCGTAGAATTGTCAGTGCTAACAGACAAGCAACACTGGGTGAAATAACCGCAGAAATCAATGTGGGACGTACGACGAACGTATCCGTTATGACAGGGCGGCGAAATCTGGCTTTAATGGGTTATGGTAGCAGACGACCGGCGTGAGCGCTGTTGCTAGCAGCACCACAAGGGGTGCAGCGCCTCTCCTGGGCTTGTGACCATACTGGTTGGACCCCAGACGACTGCAAAACCGTGGCCTGGTCAGATCAGTCCCGATTTCAATTGATAAGAGCTGATGGTAGGGTTCGGATGTGGCGCAGACCCCACGAAGCCGTAGATCCAAGCTTTCAACAAGGCGATGTGGAAGCTGGTGGTGGCTCTATAGTGGTATGGGCTGCGTTTACATGGAAAGGACTGGGTCCTCTGGTCCAACTGAATCTAACATTGACTGGAAATGGCTATATTCGGCTTGTTGGACTTCATGTTCCCAAACAACGATGGAATTTTTATCAACGATTGTGCACCATGTCTCCGGACCACAGTTGTTCTGCTTAATTCGGGTGAATGTTTTGGACACGCAGGTCGTCTGACGTGACTGCCATCAAACATCTTTGGGACGTAATCCAGAGGTTGGATCGTGCAGGGAATCCAAGGCCGGTAAGGCTTTCGCAATTATGGACAGCTACAGAGGCAGCATGGCTCACTATTTCTGCAGGGAACTTTCAACGATCTGTTGACTCCATTCCACGTCGAATTGCCGTACTACGTCTGGTAAAAAGATGTCCGATACGATTTTAGGAGGTATCCCATGACTTTCGGTACCTCAGTGTACATCTGTGGAAAACTGAGGCAAGAAATTGCAACTGAGGACCATTTCTGACGTGAAAACTGTAATTTACCATCTTTTTTGTTACCCGTTAATCACCGTAACTACTGTCCACCCCGATAGCTGAATGGTCAGCGTGACGGACTGCCGTCATAAGGGACCCGGGTTCGATTCCCCGGCTGGGTTGGGGATTTTCTCTGCTCAGGGACTGGGCGTTGTGTTGTCTTATCATCATTTCATCCACATCCGGCGCGCAGGTCGCCCAATGTGGCGTCGAATGTAATAAGACCTGCAACAAGGCGGCCGGACCCGCACCGTAAGGGGCCTCCCGGCCAATAACGCAAAACGCTCATTCTCATTACCGTAATACTTACACCGCAAACCTAAGGAAATATACTTCAGAGCTTTGTTAAGAATCTTTCTGGGAGAAAGACTGTGGTGTCAATAGATCGTAGTGTTGGTGCTCGACTGAGAGCTGTAGACAACTCACATGCAACATCTTTAGCACAATAAAACAACGCCTGCAACCCAAACTCAGCGGGTTTGCCCCCATATCATATTCAGAATTACCACTCACAATAAACCCAAGTCTAAGAAGAATTCCTTTAAGTTATTACATGGCATGCTTTATGCGAGTATTCTAACATAAAGGCTTCGAAACGAAATTAATGAGTGAAAGAAATAACACTCAGAATAATAAATCCAGTGCAGAGACACTGTTTTATCACAAGAGACAGATTTTATAGCGGTATTATACAATTAAAAGAAAACACACACAGCTGCACTTAACTGATTCCAAGAAACTAACCTGCACGATTTGGTTTTGGAGAAGACCTGTTAAAGCGTGAAACGAATCCAAAATACTTATTACTGAACTTGAGATATACACCACTGGGTTTTACTTGGTACTATTAATCTCGTGGGCACTTCCAACAAGTTCCCAAGGCGCTACAACATACAAGAGCTATTTATTCTATCGGCGCTACCGTCACGCAAACCGAGCAAAATCAGTATCGACCCAATGCAACGTCTCAGCGGCGAGTCCGACTCATCGGCTCAGTTCAGTGGCAGGCCGAAGCACGTAGCAGCAATCTTGTGCACAGTTTGGATGGTCGTCAGCCGATGTTTCCTCGCTGTTGCCTGGACATGGAGGGCAGTAGGGATCGGAAGAAATCACGTATCTGTTACCAAACAAAGTGATCGAGAAATTGCAGTTCTCACAATAACTACTTCAAGTTTAAATTTCATAGAGTGGGTATACGTCCGCCATGTTTGAAGTAAGTTGAATACCCGTCCGCCATTTTATGTGTAGTCAAGGCCGTCGTCTGCTGTGTCACCCCCCCCCCCCCCAACCACCACCCCCTTTGAAATTAGCCGGCCTCTGTGGCCGAGCGGTTCTAGGCGCTTCATTCTGGAACCACGCGACCGCTACGGTCGCAGGTTCGAATCCTGCCTCGCGCATGGATGTGTGTGATGTCCTTAGGTTAGTTAGGTTTAAGTAGTTCTAAGTTCTAGGGGACTTATGACCACAGATGTTAAGTCCCATACCGCTCAGAGCCATTTGAACCATTTTTGAAATTAACTTCGACTAACTTTAAAAAGCTCACGCTAGCTCTATTTTTCTCAAAAAAACAGTAAATAACGGTGATTTCTGTGTTCACTGGCAGCAACAAGGAAAGTTTTAGTCGAAATGGATAAACTTTTCGATGTAGGTAAAGTTGCAAGTAGACTCAAAATTTTCGTTCACCTACGGTAACTTCTTGTTGCCCGCAAAATGAACATAAATCGAAGCAAAATGAGCAGGTTTCACCTGAATATAATGGAGGAAACTTCGAAATACGTTCTGATCAGCTAATAGAAACAGTATTTTTGTTTTTATGAAAATCTGTAAACTATTAAATTACAGACTTTCTGTGTGCTACTATGACTCATTAAGAATATTGTTTGTTTGTTTGGCTTTATGGCGGAAAAACAACTGGGGTCATACGCGACCAAAGTCTAAACTAGAGAACACGAAGTCAGAGAGGAGTCAGAAAACGACTATACGTCAGTCCCAATTGACAGAAGAGAAGACAGCTAAAAAGAGGCACGTGGGGAAAGAGCTAAAAAAGACACCATACAGAAACGGAGGTCCAAGACTGAAAATTAAATGGCCTTCGCCATACTGCTTTGGCGGATAAAAAGAACAACGCAGTCGACAGGCCGCGCGTCATTTGCTAAAACGGCCGATAACTCAGAAGGAAAACCCAACCAGGAACGTAAACGGATAAGAAATGGGCATTCCGTCAGGAAGTGGCGGGCAGTTAAAACTTGGGCGCAATGTGTACTAAGAGGTGGGGTAGCACCCCTTATCAAATGACGATGGCTAAAAAGGCAGTTCCCAATCCGCAGCCTAGTTAAAATGACCTCTTCCCGGAGGGAGGGCCGAGAGGAGGTTGTCGCTGGGAGGGACTTAATAAGTCGGAGTTTATTCCCATGAAGGGAGGACAATTGTCGATGGCAAAGGAACACCACCTCCTGACAGACGGCAACACAAAGATCATCGGAGAAAATATAGGAACGAATCGCCAGCCTTGACGGCAGCGTCAGCAGCCTCGTTTCCCGATAGACCGACATGGTCAGGAACCCACGTAAACATCTCATCCATACTCAGCAAGCCACTTGACGGTGTGTGGCGGAGGGTACCTTGAGTACCTCTACCGGTTCTCCCTTCTATTCCAGTCTCGTATTGCTCGGGGAAAGAAAGATTGTCGGTATGCCTCTGTGTGGGCTCTAATCTCTCTGATTTTTATCCTCATGGTCTCTTCGCGAAATATACGTAGGAGGGTGCATTATACTGCTTGACTCTTCGGTGAAGGTATGTTCTCGAAACTTCAACAAAAGCCCGTATGGAGTTACTGAGCGTCTCTCTTGCAGAGTCTTCCACTGGAGTTTATCTACCATCTCCGTAACCCTTTCACGATTACTAAATGATCCTGTAACGAAGTGCGCTGCTCCCCGTTGGATCCTCTCTATCTCTTCTATCAACCCTATCTGGTACGGATCCCACACTGCTGAGCAGAATTCAAGTAGTGGCCTTTGTTTTCGGACTGCAATTCCTTATGATTCTTCCAGCGAATCTCAGTCTGTCATCTGCTTTACCGACGATTAATTTTATATGGTCATTCCATTTTAAATCACTCCTAATGCGTACTCCCAGATAATTTATGGAATTAATTACTTCCAGTTGCTGACCTGTTATATTGTAGCTAAATGATAAGGGATCTTTCTTTCTATGTATTCGCAGCATATTACACTTGTCTTCATTGAGATTCAATTGCCATTCCCTGCACCATGCGTCAATTCGTTGCAGATCCTCCTGCATTTCAGTATAATTTTCCATTGTTACAACCTCTCGATATACTACAGCATCATCCGCAAAAAGCCTCAGTGAGCTTCTGATGTTATCCACAAAGTCATTTATCTATATTGTGAATAGCAACGGTCCTACGACACTCCCCCGCGGCACACCTGAAATCACTCTTACTTCGGAAGACTTCTCTCCATTGAGAATGACATGCTGCGTTCTGTTATCTAGGAACTCTTCAATCCAATCACACAATTGGTCTAATAGTCCACATGCTCTCACGTTGTTCATTAAACGACTGTGGGGAACTGTATCGAACGCCTTGCGGAAGTCAAGAAACACGGCATCTACCTGTGAACCCGTGTCTACGGCCCTCTGAGTCTCGTGGACGAATTGCGCGAGCTGGGTTTCACACGATCGTCTTTTTCCAAAACCATGCTGATTCCTACGGAGTAGATTTCTAGTCTCCAGAGAAGTCATTATACTCGAACATAATACGTGTTCCAAAATTCTACAACTAATCGACGACAGAGACATAGGTCTATAGTTCTGCACATCTGTTCGACGTCCCTTCTTGAAAAAGGAGATGTCCTGTGCCCTTTTCCAATCTTTTGGAACGCTACGTTCTTCTAGAGACCTACGGTACACCGCTGCAAGAAGGGGGGCAAGTTCCTTCACGTACTCTGTGTAAAATCGAACTGGTATCCAACCAGGTCCAGCGGCCTTTCCTCTTTTGAGCGATTTTAATTGTTTCTCTATCCCTCTGTCATCTATTTCGATATCTACCATTTTGTCATATGTCCAACAATCTAGAGAAGGAACTACAGTGCAGTCTTCCTCTGTGAAACAGCTTTGGAAAAAGACATTTAGTATTTCGGCCTTTAGTCTGTCATCCTCTGTTTCAGTATCATTTTGGTCACAGAGTGTCTGGGCATTTTGTTTTGATCCACCTACCGCTTTGACATAAGACCAACATTTCTTAGGATTTTCTGCCAAGTCAGTACATAGAACTTTACTTTCGAATTCGCAGTGGCTCCACCAAGAGTGAGCGAATGAGTTCTCCTGCACCTGTTGCACTAAGGGTTGGGCAGTGTACAGCACACACAGATCTTGAATGGCCAAATTGTCAAAAGTTGGCTTTCTGGACCTTGTTTGTGCGATTTCATCTTATTTTCATTTTTTTTGGAAATGTTGTGAAGAATGAAAGACCAGTTGGCATTGCCTTCGACAAAAGGCGGCTCAGATCATTTGTGTCGTACATTTAGTTCTCTTTAAAGCGATTTGAGCAAATGTAGCTTGTTGTTCGAAACCGTTTGTCCCGTTTCATATTTTCTGCCCATCTCTACGTCAGCTCCTGC
Source organism: Schistocerca nitens (assembly GCF_023898315.1). NCBI lineage: Eukaryota > Metazoa > Arthropoda > Insecta > Orthoptera > Acrididae > Schistocerca > Schistocerca nitens. The sequence goes on along the minus strand of NC_064615.1, from coordinate 222,478,486 downwards.
TACTTCGACTCGTGCAGTTGTACGCTAAACAGGCTTTAGGCATGTTTAATTAATATCTCGCTAAACAAACTGCAAAGAACAAATAATCGCCTCACCAAATAAAGCGGTTCACTGTCCAGACAGACAAACGATAGAAGATGAATAAGACAGCCAACCATTTGCAATCAATGATGCTATTCAATTAACCTTAACAATTGTTTCAACGGATTTAAACCCGTCTTCTTCAGAAGGGCAAGAAACACTCTTCACATTAACGAACAGTCAGTTGGTAGAGCGAACTAACGCCGTCACATGAGATGTGTCGGCAAAGATGTGTACGTCCAGTTGTAGAAGTTAGGGCCCCTAAATGGTTCAAATGGCTCTGAGCACTATGCGACTTAACTTCTGAGGTCATCAGTCGCCTAGGACTTAGAACTAATTAAACCTAACTAACCTAAGGACATCACACACATCCATGCCCGAGGCAGGATTCGAACCTGCGACCGTAGCGGTCACGCGGTTCCAGACTGAAGCTCCTTTAACCGCACGGCCACACCGGCCGGCAGGGCCCCTAAAATCAAGGGCTTGTCACATCAGTAAAATCAATCACATAAAATGCCGATCAGTGTTAAGTGCTGCATGCCGAGAGGACAGACATCACACTCTCATATAATTTGATTGGCCTAGCTGAGCAATGGATCCACGTTCTTCAGTGTGGATGCACAAATACGTCCGACCTCCTGTGGAAAACTCCCTCTTTCTCCCAGAGAGGATATTCCTCCTCCCCCCCCTGAGTCTCTGCACCCCCCTCCTCGACTGTTTTTCCCTCCCACGTCCTTCCCTCCCTGGCCCCCTTCAGCGCCCCCTCCCACCTGTCTCCCCCCCCCCCCTCTGACCCCTTTAGCAACACCCCTACCCCCTTTCTTCGGAGGATGCTAAGTTCACCCAACCTGGATATGATGTGACGTCATTAGGACGTATATACGCTTTAGTCGATTAACACACCTATCGACTTTTACGAACGTTCGAGATTCTAAACTGTCGTTAGCTAGTGGTTTGTTTTGATACGTGCGATTCTGAAAACAGCTCAGTGTGGCAGCGTATATTTATTTCGCCAAAATAAAAGAGCTGGATACTAATAGAAATATTCGTGACCGTGGCCTTGAAAACACCACGTAAAAAAGTGAAGTCTTCTTATGTCCCGACCAGATTAGATTGTGTGATTGTTGTATTGAATGCTTACGCCGAAAATAATATTTATTTATTATCAACATTTTAGTATGGTTTCATACAATTGGTCTTGTCAGTACATATTAGATTGTAGCAGCATACTCTTGCCGACCTTTTTTCTTAATTTATATAGCTGAAAGAGAACTCATGCAAGTTTGTTAGCTAAGTAATTTATATGTCCATACCAAGATAGTCTTTTATCAACCATTAATTCCAAGTAATTTTACACTCGGACCGCAGAGACAGGTACCTTAGTGTCCAGTAATGACTGATGTGTAGAATGACTGAATTTCGAACTTAAAAAGAAAAATATGAGGCATTGTTGAAGAAAAATCGTCAACCGGAGATGAAATACGAGGGGAAGTGGATTTCTCAATGTAATCTTAACCAAAGGTTAGTGTCTAGTACTGATTGACGTATGAAATGATTGAATGCAGTGTCAAAGCATTCAATGGTGGTATGATAGTGTCAAAGCATTCCATGGTGGTAAGGTTTCCTCTCATTAGTCTCTCGAATGCTGATCACATAATTAGAGACGAGCAAACGAAAAACAACGCACAGGACACAAACACAGTACAATACACGATTTAAACGCAAGGAACGCAAAACACATTTAGACGAATGGCGCAGAGCACAGCGCTACCCTGTCACAATCTCTCGAAAGTTCACAAAGGTCGAATAGTCGATATACGGTTCTATCGTTTTCGATGTAGCGTGTATACGTCATAATGACGTCTCATCGTATCCAAGTCCGGTGAACTTAGCATCCTCCCCTTTATTCCCTTCTCTCTCGTCTCCACCCGCCCTGGCAGATCCTCTCAGTTTGTTCATGGTCGTCGGTGTGCTACGTCAGTGTTGTGTTTGGTGCTGTTCTCCCGTGACGTCAAGAGCTGAGATTTTAATCATGTACTGGACTTGTACATAGTGTTGCTGTCAGTGACTGTTATGTGCTACGTCGCCCATCGCTACTTTTATGCTCCGGCCGTACTTCGACTTGTGTTTCTTTTAATCGTCACAGTACGTGGTTTTTTTGTGTACAATTTTTAGATTTTTATCACCATTTTTACATTCACCCCATTTTCGATCTCCCATTATGTTTCCTCCTTTATATGTCTGTTTCGCCGTATGTCCTCCTTTATGTTGTTTTAAATGTCTCCATGTTCTGTACTTCCTGTCCCTCTCTCGGCTGAAGAGCGGCGGCTATGCTGCTGCCAGCCCGCCCAATATGGGGCGTTGAGATACAAAAAAGAAAAAAAAAACTGTGGAAATCTCAGAGAGCGCACAATGAGAAAATTGGCAGGGGCTGCGGGCAGGTGGCGCTCGATGGGAGTGAGGCGTACCGAGATAGTCCGTGCAGTTGCGATAACGCTGGGTCCGGGATGGCACAGTGTTTAATGCACCTGCCCAGTAATCATGAGGTCCCGGGTTCGAACCCAGGTCCGCTGCACATGTTCACTCGTCGCCGCTGATTCCGCGTAATGTCCCGACGCACCTGACACCAGTGATCCCCTCCCCTCCATTTCCTTTCCTTTCTTCCCCTCTTCATCTACAGTTTACGTATAATGTATAACAACTGCAGATTCTGCGTGGTGATTGTTCTTTCGGACATGTCCGAAAGAACTTTTTTTTTCTTTATTGAGTTTCGATTCCCCCCGAAGGGGGCGGGCTGGCAGCAGCTTAGTATGCCGCTCTTCAGCCCACAGACTTTGTTTTAAAAAGACGAAGATAATAAATAATAAGAACAGGCGATAAAATCGGAGACTTGAATGGTAGCATGGCGAAGAAAAAAAATCGTGGAACTTAAAAACATAGAACAAAGGGATGACAATGCTAGTAAAATACATATGGAGCAGACAGGTAAAACAATAGACAGACAATTAAAGAAACACTGCGACAGTCTGGTTTCTGTTCGCAAAAGACATAAAATTCACACCCAGCGACAGCATGGTTTCTGTTCACAACACGTAGGAAAGACGAAGAACACTGAACATTCACTTGAACACTGCACTAAAAAGTTGCCAAATATGATATACCACAGCCGAGAGCAGGTGGTGGGAAACTGGGCAGATGATGGGAGAATAAAAGGGGGGGAGGAAAGGAAAAACGAAGGGAGGGGGGGGAGGGGAGAAAGGAGCCGATGGAGGATGAGGACCCATAAGAGGGTGGGGGGTGGGGGGTTGCTGTGCAGACGCGACAGGGAGTGGGGAAGGCAGAGGAGGAGATTCGAAAGAACAGACACTCTTATAAGATGTGTGGGACGCACCTCGCCGCAGGATTAGCCGAGCGGTCTAAGGCGCTGCAGTCATGGACTGTGCGGCTGGTCCCGGCGGAGGTTTGAGTCCTCCCTCGGGCATGGGTGTGTGTGTTTGTCCTTAGGGTAATTTAGGTTAAGTAGTGTGTAAGCTTAGGGACTGATGATCTTAGCAGTTATGTCCCATAAGATTTCACACACATTTGAACATTTTTGATTTTTGGACTCACCTCTGTTACTAAGTTCAGCGCCACCACCTATCGGAACTTCATGAAACTATGGGGGCTGAAGCGGTAATGTCCCACGATGTCCCACAACGAATTCCGCATTTCTTCAACCGAAACTGACCGAGAAAAAGAGTTATTGCAGTACTTATTGAACGTACCTGGTAATACCACTAATAGACCCTCCTTTCCCGTTTCACTTGCGAATGGCGCGTGGGAACGATTGTCGGCAAGCATCTGTATTATCTCTCATTTATCAAATTTTCTCGTCGTGGTCATTTCACGAGATGAATGTGGAAGGAAGTAATACACTCCTGGAAATGGAAAAAAGAACACATTGACACCGGTGTGTCAGACCCACCATACTTGCTCCGGACACTGCGAGAGGACTGTACAAGCAATGATCACACGCACGGCACAGCGGACACACCAGGAACCGCGGTGTTGGCCGTCGAATGGCGCTAGCTGCGCAGCATTTGTGCACCGCCGCCGTCAGTGTCAGCCAGTTTGCCGTGGCATACGGAGCTCCATCGCAGTCTTTAACACTAGTAGCATGCCGCGACAGCGTGGACGTGAACCGTATGTGCAGTTGACGGACTTTGAGCGAGGGCGTATAGTGGGCATGCGGGAGGCCGGGTGGACGTACCGCCGAATTGCTCAACACGTGGGGCGTGAGGTCTCCACAGTACATCGATGTTGTCGCCAGTGGTCGGCGGAAGGTGCACGTGCCCGTCGACCTGGGACCGGACCGCAGCGACGCACGGATGCACGCCAAGACCGTAGGATCCTACGCAGTGCCGTAGGGGACCGCACCGCCACTTCCCAGCAAATTAGGGACACTGTTGCTCCTGGGGTATCGGCGAGGACCATTCGCAACCGTCTCCATGAAGCTGGGCTACGGTCCCGCACACCGTTAGGCCGTCTTCCGCTCACGCCCCAACATCGTGCAGCCCGCCTTCAGTGGTGTCGCGACAGGCGTGAATGGAGGGACGAATGGAGACGTGTCGTCTTCAGCGATGAGAGTCGCTTCTGCCTTGGTGCCAATGATGGTCGTATGCGTGTTTGGCGCCGTGCAGGTGAGCGCCACAATCAGGACTGCATACGACCGAGGCACACAGGGCCAACACCCGGCATCATGGTGTGGGGAGCGATCTCCTACACTGGCCGTACACCACTGGTGATCGTCGAGGGGACACTGAATAGTGCACGGTACATCCAAACCGTCATCGAACCCATCGTTCTACCATTCCTAGACCGGCAAGGGAACTTGCTGTTCCAACAGGACAATGCACGTCCGCATGTATCCCGTGCCACCCAACGTGCTCTAGAAGGTGTAAGTCAACTACCCTGGCCAGCAAGATCTCCGGATCTGTCCCCCATTGAGCATGTTTGGGACTGGATGAAGCGTCGTCTCACGCGGTCTGCACGTCCAGCACGAACGCTGGTCCAACTGAGGCGCCAGGTGGAAATGGCATGGCAAGCCGTTCCACAGGACTACATCCAGCATCTCTACGATCGTCTCCATGGGAGAATAGCAGCCTGCATTGCTGCGAAAGATGGATATACACTGTACTAGTGCCGACATTGTGCATGCTCTGTTGCCTGTGTCTATGTGCCTGTGGTTCTGTCAGTGTGATCATGTGATGTATCTGACCCCAGGAATGTGTCAATAAAGTTTCCCCTTCCTGGGACAATGAATTCACGGTGTTCTTATTTCAATTTCCAGGAGTGTACGTCGTCCGATTCTTCCCGGAAAGTATTCTCTCGAAATTTCAGTAGTAAACCTCTCCATAACGCACGACGCCTCTCTTGTAGAGTCTCTGTAACGCTCTGGCGTCGATCAAACGATCCCTTGACGAAGTGCGCCACTCTTTGTTGAATCTCCTCTGCTGAAGAATCGATCGAACGAGCGAGTTGTACGCCACCTCTTTTGTGTATGAGTTACATTTGCTTACATTCTTCCTATGAATGTCAGTCATCTGCTTTTCCTACCGTTTTTTTTATGTGGTCATTCCACTTAAGGTCGCTCATCAATACTAACACACGGCAGAAAATGTAGTGGTATGGTGCGGCTCTAACAAGAGGAGAATGAGAACTTCATTATTCACTCAGAACGCACGCACTTTTATGCGCAGCCCGTGCACAAACCGTATGCCGGACAGGGACTCGAACCCGAGAGCTTGTCTTTGACGGGGAATGTTTTCTAGAATTAGGTAGCTATTTATGCTTGATTCACGACAGGCCCCCACACTGCTTCGATACTGCATGTAATGCCCTACTACTTCTCCAACTTATTCGCAATACGGTTAAGCCCATTCTGCCCTTGTGGACTAATATCGGAATACTGGCCTAACTTTACGCTATTCGCTTCAAACCAATAAACTATGTACAGTGTTCTGCCTGTATTTTATGACCAGGTACCCAGCTACATATTGCAAAAAATGGTTCAAATGGCTCTGAGCACTATGGGACTTAACATCTGAGGTCATCAGTCCCCTAGAACTTAGAACTACTTAAAACTAACTAACCTAAGGACATCACACACATCCATGCCCGAGGGAGGATTCGAACCTGCGGCCGTAGCGGTCACGTGGTTCCAGACTGAAGCGCCTAGAACATCTCGGCCACATCGGCCGGCTACATATTGCACCACACCTGGTGTACGAGACAGCAGCGAGATGTACCGGCACGGGGTCTACAAGTCTTTCAAAAGTGTTCAAATGTGTGTGAAATCTTATGGGACTTAACTGCTAAGGTCATCTGTCCCTAAGCTTACACACTACTTAACCTAAATTATCCTAAGGACACACACACCCATGCCCGAGGGAGGACTCGAAACTCCGCCGGACAGTCCGCACAGTCCATGACTGCAGCGCCTTAGACCGCTCGGCTAATACAAGTCTTTGGTAGGTAGCAGGGGATAGAAGGCACAATAAGCCCACAATAAGATCGAGCAATTCCTGTAGACAACGACGCGGTCGTTGGTCAGTACTGTGCTGGTGTTGTATGGTGATCCACACTCTGCGATGTCGAAAGCCAGGATAGTAACTGCGGTTGTCGGAAAATGCAACAACAGGTTATAAAAACGGCATCATTTATTAACGGATTCAAGAGATCAGACATACCATTACCACACTCGACGTCTTGGATGCTGCCCTATGAAAGACCAAAAAAGTTAGAGTTATCAATTTCATTGTTTTCTTTAGCGCCGCAAGGCAACCAATTTCCTCTGTTCCGCGAAACAATTATGGATAGGGCGTCCTCGTGGAAGATGTAGGTAGTCTGAAAATGCCATGGGCGTGATGTAAGAGTCTCCATGATTCATTAATCCAAAATATTCGTGCCTTTCCGAGAATTGCAGCCGCCTTGCAGTTCTGGCTCTGACTGCTAAAAGGGTTGGACAGAAATATGGAAAAACCGCGAGAAATACATGCTTGAACAGAAATGCGACCGCTGGCCAAGCCTGCCGGTAGCGCTGTTGTACCTGGCCGCGGACGGCGCCTGTGCAGTGTCCTCGATACGTTGAAAGTACCAGTCGTGGACAGAATAGTGTGAAAGTAAAGTGTAAATACTTCTAAACCCGTGATAGTCAATGTCTGGTTGATAGCTGATAAACGTGTAAAACTTTACTTGATATTAAAACGTGTAAATTTCGGTGCGGGATAACGACTGTGTTAAAAATCAAGTGTTGAATGCAAGTATGTGAAGCACACGCTACACGATGCGAAATTCAGGCTTGCCAGTACATCAAACAATTCGCCTGCGAGAGAGAGAAATCCGTTTTCAAAAAAATTAACATGCTGTTTGACTGAAAAATAAATGACTCAGGAAATTTACATACGTGTATGCTGTTTGACTTGAAAAACAAATGACTCAGATTAAAAATGTTGGCCCTGAATATAGCAATTTTTTATCTTTAGCCTCGCAAACAATGACTGTACCGGAAGTGTCACTGTGATTACAGAGAAAGTGAACACAAAAATTAATGTATCTGACTTTGTGTTAAAGCTGCTTGAAAGTTCACAGGATAACACTTTTCCGAAATCTTTCACTCTTAATGAAATCTATGACCTGATATTTTTACAAATACAGTACGACTCTCACTGTACCTTACAGTGGACATAAATTTTCAACGCTTGTCTGTTCTGCAACCTGGTACTATTAAGATAACGATGAAACTGACAAAAATCAAATTTCGTTTACCGTACTTGCGATGTTGAATGCAAGACAGTAACTCATCACTTTTGATAAAAAATACTTCTGCAGCAAACGACTCGTGATGCGCTGTGGGAGTATACAAACACATTCATAAAGGTAAAGGCTGAGAAAATGAGGAGCTGAACTTCACCACTGATATATAAGAACAAAGATTCCAAGTATAGCTATGCTTCATTAACAACAATACACCCTTTCATAAAGTTCTCACAACTAGACAAGTTAGCAAAAATCTTTCTTACTGAATTTCTTTCTAGTGGCTAGCATTGTTGCGTCTGGATCACGGTGTCCTGGGTTGGGGATTTTCTCTGACCGCGCACTGGGTGTTTGTTTTGTCCTCATCATTTCATCATCATTTCGTGAAAGTGGCTAGACTGGACTGTGTCAAGATTGGGACTTTGTACAGGCACTGATGACCGCGCAGTTGAGCGCCCCACAAACCAACATCATCATCATCATCATAAATTTCTTGTGCGCAATTACTTCCCTTGACACTTGTTTCAATTATAACACAAATCCATGTACTTCACTATAAAACTTTCATAGTAAACTTTAACGATACACAATGTTCTAACAACAAGAAACTACATAATTACGAATATATACATAAAAAACTAGATTACCTTAGAAAACCTTCCTTCTGACATTCCTGCAATCATATCTTCTCAGTTACACAAATTTTTTTCTCAGAACAAATTATTACAAAATTCTTTATAAATAATGCTACCTAAACTACACGGGAGGTCAGCTTCCATCGTTTTCAAACCAAGTAAATTTCCAGACTGTATATATATATATATACTGACCAACATCTGTGGGCTTAGAAAAAAACTTAGAAAGTCAGAAATTTCTGAGGTTGAGTACATTTATCAAATTCACACTTCCTTTACATTTAACCCAAAACTGCTTGAAAATCGTAATGGCAAATAAGACTGTTCCCTTGCAAGTGTTCTGTGTACTTGTGAATGCAGCGCATCGGAGATAAATGAATTCAGACGAGGGCAAATTGGTGTTGCACGTATGCTGGGTGCTTCTGTAATCAAGGTAGCCGAACTGTTTGGTGTCTCAAGAGATACCCTACCGAAGATTTATACCGCACACACTAAAGCGGAAAAAGATCATTTTCTAAGTCACAAAGCGGACGAAACATTGTGCTGAGTCATCGTGATAGACAGACCTGAAGGGGATTTTGGGGAAAAATAAAGAGGGCGACAGCTGCAAAAGTCGCTGCAGAACTGGATGTCGCACGCGCGAACGCTGTCAGCACCGAAACAACACGAAGGCAACTCCAGAAATAGAGAAATTGAAGGGCGAGCTGGACTTCCAAAACCACTAATCAGTGATGCAAATGTCATAACAGGAGAACGTGATGCCGTAGACGTAAAACGTGGGGTAGGGAGGACTGGAAGAAAATCAGTTGGTCGAATGAGTCTTTCTGCTCACTGTTTCCAACTTCTGGCCGATTCTACGTCCAAAGAGTGAAACACATGGCGTGGGATGCGGTGATGATCTGAGCGGGTACATTATGGTATTCCATGGACCCCATGTGTACTCTGCAAAATTTCGTTACTACCAACGATTATTAGATCCTTCCCACAGTACAATGTTTGTACCTGAAGGCTGATGATGTGTTCCAAGATGGCAGAGCCCCTGTTCACACAGCTTGCGTCGTCCAGGAGTAGTTACTTGAACACAAGTATGAATTGTGCGATTTCCTCTCGTCACTAAAGTCACCAGATCTAAATATTATTGAGCCTTTTTGGCCTACATTGGAGAAATGCGCCAGTGATTGCGGTGCACCTCCATCATCGGTACCTAAAATGGCTTCTATTTTGCAGGAAGAATAGTATAAGATTCACTTGAAAACGACACAGGGACTATATTCATCCATTCCGCAAAGACTGTAAGCTGCTTTGAATTCCAATGGCTTTTCTACATTAGGCATGATAATGCGTTGAGTTTTTGCTGTTTTCCCTGCGCGTAGTCTATTTCATTGATGCGGTGAAACATGCCATGCATTTTCGAGTATTAGCTATTTCGCGACCATTCTCAAAATATCGAAAGACCCGAAGGAAAACATCAGACAGTATCTGATGGCCTTATCGTTTATTGGTCCACTCATAGTGACACAAAACCATAACTAGCTGCCTTTGTCAAAGTTACGTAAAACGTCTGAGGAATCCTATCCAATGATTTCCTTGCACCACTGGCGTTCTCACAGACTCATCGTACTGAAATACACTCCGTATACATGACCTAGATGAAGTAGTTTCGACTGAAGAGCATTGGACTACCTTAGCGCGCTATCCTCATGTCACACAGCGAAATTTCTTTAAATCTTTCCAACGATTTGATATAAAATCGTAAATATACTGACTGCTCGTTATGTAAAGTACTGTTGTCTCATTTATATCCACAAACGAAGAGTTTCAGGATGAAACGAAACTAAGTTGAATGATAGACGAACATTCCAAGAACAATGGGACGTCTCATTTCAGAAAGACTACTGGGTGTTTTCTTTCTCTTCGATCCAAAACATTCAGGCATAGTGATTTTAGAACGGCGCAGATGAAGGTGTCCTGCTTTCGGCGACAAATGCGTAGCGGGCGTCGCAAAATCGTTATGAGGATCAGATAAAAGAACATGTTTCTGCTGTTGCTTGGGGACTGCAAATTACAACCGGTCATTAAAAACGGCAAAACGGCTAAAAGCGGCCTTCTCGGAAAGACGGAGTAAGGAGGTGAGAAATGTAATCTATTACCGATTATTGTAATACTAGAACCAGGGCGGCGCAGCAACAATATATCGCACCCGGTTTCCTCGGAAATGCAACTCAACAAAGCCGCAGTGGCTATATAAGGAGACGCGGTGCCCCTGAAATTCAGACCGTTTCAGCAGCAGGAGAGGACAACACGGAGCGACAGACCGTTTCAGCAGCAAGAGAGGACAACACGGGGCGACGGCAGCTTTGCACGGCGAGAACTTCTCACGTAAGTACAGGTAAGTACGTCTCTCCACAGGTGCGTCGGGGAATACTCGTCTGCGACTCTTCACCTTTGCGGCTTTCCACAAATTCTTCTCATCTGCGACTTCGGACGCCTGGATGACTACACGCTGGCTGTGACTACTAATCTGATTCTTACGCGTCTGGGACTGCACATCTGACTTCTATGTCTGTGACTTTATGTGCCTAGGATTACGCATCTGGAAATGCTACGTGTTTGTACTCTTCACATCTGGCAAGCAGCTCTGTCGCGACTGTACATTGCGCGACCCAGAGTCTATGCTGCACATCCACGAGTCTACGCTTCGCATCCAGGAGCCTACACTGTGTATCGACGAGACTACGCTTCGCATCCGCGAGTCTACGCTGTGCATCCACGAGTCTACGCTTCGCATCCACGAGTCTACGCTTCGCATCCACAACACTACGCTTCGCATCCACGTGTCTACGCTTCGCATCTACGAGTCTACGCTTCCCATGTACGAGTCTACGCTGCACGCCCACGGGACTACGCCAGGCTACGCGTCCGCGACTCTACGCTACACGTCCAGAAGTCCACGCTGTGCGTCCACGAGTATGCGATTTGCCTCGGCCGAGTTAAGCTCTGGCTTGGCCCGTCACTGGTCCTCCTGGGACAGGCCGCGCCACGCGTCGGCCTGACGGGCCCTGTATCCTGCTGAGGCCTGCCGACCTTTTAAGGTTTTGCTGCCGGCCTTTTCAGGCCGTGCGCAGGTCATGTTGCAGGTTCAGAGCTTCGGGAAGTCGAGGCCGCAGACGAGTGGGCGTACGGCGTGGACGAGAGTGGGCGCACGGAGTCTGCGAGCGCACGTGCAGCGTCGAGGGGACGTACAGCGAGGCCGAGTGGCTGCCACGCGTCTGCGACTCTACGCATCCGTGACTCTGCTTCGCATCGGCGCCTCTTCGCTGCACGTCGGCCACACTACGCAGGAGCGACTCTACCCACTCCACCCAGTCTACTCGTCTGCCACGCACCGCTGACCCTGAGGACGACGCCTCTGCATGACAGCTCATCGTGGTCCCTCAGTTCCGACCAGGGTTTTCGGGAGGTTTCCCTTGGTTGTAAGGCGAATGCCGGAACTGCTTTCCTCCTCCCATCGACATAGAGATAATTCATGTAAAGATGAAATTGAGAAATAAAAGTTCTATAAGCTTATTCTGCCTTGTCTTTAATGTATTTTGACATTAATAAATTAATGACATTAGCCATTCACAGTGCCTGTAATTATGGTGTACAGCCTACTTCATTGCTGCGACTCAAAGCTACAGCTCATCTCCACAATATGCGAAGAGACATAGCAGTGGACGTATCACAGACAAGAGACAAGAGGAAGAATGATAGAAAACATCCGTGACTGAAATAAATGTAGCAGAAGTACGAAGTTTGAGGAAAAAAGTAAGACTCAGTTATGGTCTTTAGAAAACAAATTGAGAGAAAAAGCAAAACTCATTTATGTTCTTTAGATTCTTGATTGAAATAAATGTAGCAGAAGCTCAAAGTTTGAAAAAAAGTTCAAATGTGTGTGAAATCTTATGGGACTTAACTGCTAAGGTCATCTGTCCCTAAGCTTACACACTACTTAACCTAAATTATCCTAAGGACAAACACACACACCCATACCCGAGGGAGGACTCAAACCTTCGCCGGGACCAGCCACACAGTCCATGACTGCAGCGCCCTAGACTGCTCGGATAATCCTGCGGGGCTCAAAATTTGAGAAAAAAAAAGCTAAACTTCTTTGTGGCCTTTTCGTATGTCCTGGGTACACACACAAGTCTGTTCCTCTGAAGCACAGTTTAAGAAAAAGCAAAACTTCTTTATGGTCTTTTCGTATGTCCTGCTACACACGCGTCTGCTCCGCTGATTTCCGCCTATATTTTACTTGCGAACAGTGTAGTACTGAGGGAGTTACAAAGCAATATGACACCACCTCGCTTCTGTACGACTGGTTCTCCGAACACTTCCTTGCTGTTCATCGGTTCAGAGTTCATCTAAATTCATATGTTATCTCTGGACTAAGCAGTCTCCGGCAGGCTGGTTTTCTGGTGACGAGGTACTGCATCTACAATGAGTTTCCCTATCTTCAGCGTCCCTTGTGTTCCTAATGTACCCATTACAACAACCACGCTCCTTAATAAAAAAAATACAGCCGACGGTTCGTACCGGAACTACACATACGTATTTCTGTGTTTACTTTGACGTCCTAGTAGTGTATTAGGAAGAATTCACGCATGTGGTTAACACCATTCAACAACTGTGAGCAAATTATTTGGGGCGCTTCAAAAATTTAGACGCTGACCATTAATACAGATTCTTTTAGCTAATTCATTGCAGTTCACTGTTGTTCATTACGTTTCGGCCAAAGCATGTTTTGCAGCATTGTGTAAATGAATTCTGAGATAATGTCTCCTGTTACATTCATTTACGACGTCGAAAAAGAAGAACACATACTGGGCCGTGTTAAACAGATTCTGTGCTCAGTACTGAAAAGTTCAATTTCTTAAGTTATATAGTAAATTGCTCCTGTAATGCAGAGCAAAAAATTTATCATTGTGAGTAGGAAATTATCCGATCGCAAATCGAATTTTAGCGAAGCGTTAACGTCCATTGATCTTGTATTTTAACCAGTCTACGTGTGGGATCTAGGTGTTTCTTTCACTAGTTTAGAAGATTATTATGCTGGTTTCCGAGTGGGAACAAAAATATGGAAAGAAGGAAGTACTAATTTCACCATTCGTAAAGAGATGGTGTTTGCTATAATCATTGGTAGGAAGTCAAAGTGACGTTAAGACGATTTTCGATCGTGAAGATACACACGGCAGTCCAGAGAAATACGAATAGGCTGACCGAGATTCACTTTAAATAGAAAGATCATACGCAAAAATTTGGACAAGGTTCCATGCGAACTTAATTATGTATGTACACAGTTCTTCCACCCTGGGGGTTGAGAATATCGACGAAATGAAAAATTTTCTGTTTTTTTTTTTCCTTCACTTGTACTGTGAAAGCTTACCTTCTTGCCAAATTTCCGGATTCTAGGTCCAAAATACGTGCCAAAATATGTGACATATTGATTTCATTGACTTAGAAGCTTAGCTTTTTTATACCACCAGGGGACCATATTTCAACTTGATATGTCTACCCGTCGCTGAGAAAAAGGGGTCTCAACAGGACGGACGGACAGTCTGACAACATACCACAACGAAATATTTTTTTGTGTTATATAACTAAAAATTAACGATTTTCCTGTTTTTTTTTTCCTAGTTGTACTATTAAATACTGCTTCTTGCCAAATTTCATGATTCTAAATCAACGGAAAGTAACCTACAGCCTTTGACGAGCGAGTTTTAGAGTACCAAAATATCTGGCATGAATGGCAATATCTTTTGATTGGCTTTGAAGTTTCGATGTATTAAACCGCCAAGGGACCGTAGATACGAGTGTCATTCAACAATTAAAGAGACAAATTGGTCTGGGTAAAAAAACTGTTAGTAGGGAAAGTTTGGTACTTTTATGACTTTAAGTTGTTGGATGAGCTCTGATGAGCTAATGTATCAACAATTTTTGTTTAAAACCTCAAAAATACATTTCAAGATGGCGAGTCCGCTTGAAACGTCCACATTAGTTGAACAACGTTCTGTTATTCGTTTTTTACTCACTGAAGGCGAGAAACTAGTTATATACTGTAGAATGTCTAAAGTTTATGGTGAGGTTCTATGAATCGTGCAAATTTTTATAAGTGGGTAGAGAAGTTCAAAAATGGTCGCGACTCAGTGACTGACGAACACCGTTCTGGCCGACCAGTTGGAGTTTCTTCTCCCTCACTTGAAAGTGGAATTGATTACTTTATTCATGCCGAACACCGTGTGACTGTTGAAATCATAGTTGATAAAGTTCAAGTTAGTACTGGTACAGTTTATAACATTATGCGTAACCAACTGAAGTACCGCAGAACAGGTGCAAGGTGGGTCCCATAGGTGTTGACGCGGTTACACAAAGAAACAAGGTTAAGAGTGTGCACAGAGCCAATAGAACGTTATGAAAGAGAAAGTGAGAACTTCTTCAATAAAATTTTAACTTGTGATGAAACTTGGGTTCACTATTACGAGCCAGAATCAAAAAGACAAAGTATGGAGTGGAAGCACACCAACTCACCTGTAAAAAAAAAATTCAAAATGCAAGCATCAGCAGGAAAAGTCATGATGAGGTGTTTTGGGATGCTGAAGGTCCAGTTTTTTGTAATTATCTCGAAGAGCAGCGTACAATGAACAGCCAATACTATTCGGATTTGCTTTTGAACAAGGTGAAGCCAACCATGAGGGAGAGACGTCGTGGATCTCAGAGGAGAGGTGTGATTCTCCAGCAAGGCAACTCACGTCCTCATATTGCTCAACTAACCAGCGAAACCATCGACAAAATGTGCTGGGAAGTACTGCCTCATCCCCCTTACAGACCTGATTTAGCACCTAGTGATTATCATTTGTTTGGTGCACTGAAGGAGGCATTACGTGAGAAGAGGTTCCAGGTCAATGAGAACGTGAAAAGGTTTGTGGGAAATTGGTTCAAACATCAAGATAAAGAATTCTTTACAGCCGGAATAAAAACGCTTGTAGCCCGTTGGATCAAGTGCATAAATGTTCAAGGGTATTATGTTGAAAAGTAGAAAAAGTACTGTTTTGTAAAAATAATCGCTTTTTTCCAGACCAGTTTGTCTCTTTAATTATTGAATAACCCTCGTATTAGTATTTGACCTAAATTTCAACTTGATACACCTACACGTTCCTTAGTTCAAGAGTAGGACATACAGACAGACGGACAACGAAGTGATCCTATAAAGGTTCCGTTTTTACCGAATGAGATTCGTGGTATGGTAGGAGCTATGAAGGAATGGTATGATGCCGGGGTAGAATTAATTGAAACATAATTTATTAACAAGCAGTTCCTATCCCTTTTAGTTTTTCTTTTTTAAAGGGCAGCCATTTCAAGGGTACTCTTAAACTGATAATTTCGAATATTTACACTGATACGAATCAAGGGTAAAGTAGGGTGACATAGTAGTGTCAAATTTGAGCCCAAAGCAATTATAACATCAGTTAAAAGTTTCAACTCGAGCTTGATAACAATTGTGATAAAACATTTAAAATCTCTAATGGTATCTTAATAATGCATGTAGTAACTCTTAAACAAATATACGTGTATAATAAGAAATATATAATCACAATTCAAACCTAATAAAATATTCAGATAAATCCAATTCAGCCAAAGCAGTTGAAATACACAACAACAAATTACAGAGGAACCCATTACAGCAACTTTTGCACACACTAGTTTCTCGTGCCACAATTTAAAATTTGCTCAGTTACTGCACAGGAGTACTAAACAGTTTCAAAGCATCTTTAGGTGCAAAGCTCCTTCAGACGAACGCCAAATTAAGAGACGAGAACTGTTCAGATACAAAAGGTAATTACTTAACTCAAGAACAAATCTGCAGCATTAGAATTCATCCGCTGCTATCTCAGAGGGTTCACAGAGTACCTGTCAATACATTACACACATCATTAAATTGTCGTGGTAAGACCTGAAATATAAATCAGTTACCACTGCTCCCACACAAGCGTACAAAACAATGGCTCCCACCAGGCCAAACTCAATGACAACCAGTCACGAAATAGTGGAACTAATGGCGCCCCACAAGGGCAGACTCAATTACAGTTTTGGAAGACGAACAACAACAACACACAGATGAGCAAGTACTCAGCTTCAAGTGCAGTTATCCAGTACCCGTGTGTAAATGCAGCCAGGGCACAGCGACATTATAGTGACAGCTGTATAGACCTCAAACCGTTGTTTAACCACCAATCTGGTGCGGGCAACACCAATACTGTGCAACCGAAGTGCTCTTGGATGCCAAAAGGTAGCTTCTTTCTCCATATTACAGCTTTCCAAACAACGTCTCTCAACCACAGCTCGGCTCATACACGGGCTGCTTGCCATCTCCTCGTGCCGCTGCTAACTCAACTCTCTCGTTCGCTGCCCGAGCCACACCGCCTCGCGGACCACATTCGCACCACAAGCCTCTCTGGTAAAGAGGTTCTACACAACAGCGATTCCACCAGTGAGGCACAAAGTGGAACAATAGCAAA